>NW_027601541.1:75165-113165 GCF_053455715.1 Rhinoraja longicauda | reverse complement strand
AATCCCCCCTGCATGCACATAATCCATATCCCTCCATCCCCTGCATATCCATCAGCCTGTCTAAAGCCTTTTAAATCCCACTATCATATCTGCCTCTACCATCACTCCCAACAGCACATTCCAGGCACTCCCCACTTTATGTTGTAAAAACTAAATTTTCCCCTTATATTCAACCTCCCAAAATGCAATTCCGCATATTTGCCCGGGTAAACACTGCCTGCCATTTCTCCGCTCACATCTGTAACTAAGTTATATATACATTTGAGTCTTTTTTTCACTGTCCCTGAGCACCAATTTGTGCATCATCTGCACATTTACTGGCCAACTAATTTTCATCGCTATCATTAATATATATACTGTTAAAATAGGTGCCAGCACTAATCCCTGTGGAACTCCACTGGTTATGGGCCTCCAGTCAGAATAACATCCTTTCGCCACAGCCCTGTGTCTTCCCTGGGTGAGCCAGTCTGAATCAAACTATCACTGGTCATCTATTCTATATATTGTACGTGTTTATAGTATGATGTTCATAATGCATAGGAGCAGAATGAGGCTATTCAGCCCAACGAGTCTACTCTGCCATTCTCCAGCCATAGATCCTGGCTGATCTATCTTTTCCTCTCAACCCCATTCTCCTGCCTTCTCGCCATAACCTTTGTCGGAGCCATGTGTATTTGCTAGCTGTCTTAGCATATTATATTCTTTTGTATCCTATTTTTGGGGGTTGTCGTCAGATGAATACTAGGCTTACATACATGGGCATATGTGCATATATGGACTGGGAGGAGCCAGGGGAGGAGCCAGAATTATAATTGGGAAGACAGCGATGTTATGCGATAGACACGAGAGGAGCTGTGGTGGGATACAATTCTTACCAAGTCAATGACTAGAGATATAATAATCTGTTTGTATAACTACTTCAATAAACGACTAATTAAACTGAAACGTCATGAAGATCTCTGTCGTTGTTTGCGTCAAGAATGTTCACTCCACTCCTTTCGTAAAAGTGGTAAGCTTAAGGACTTTATTGGGAAGGACTAAGTTGCTGCTACAACCTTTGACGCCCGGACTAATCAAGAATCTTGATTAGGTTGAAGGAGCCGAGAGAGGGAAGAAGGTCCAGAAGAGGCTCATGAGAGTTATCCGGGGGGTGATTGGGTTAACCCGTGATGTGTGTTTGAAAGCTGTTTGTCAGAGGGTGGTGAACCTGTGGAATTCTTTGCTGGCTGTGGAGGCCAAGTTATTGGGTATTAGAGAAGAGAGTCTAAAACTAAAGGGCATACGTTGACGCAGAGAGGGAAAAGATTTAAAAGGGATACAAGGGGCAACTGCTTCCCCATACGGAGGGCTGTGTACATATGGAGCTGTCAGATGCGATGGTAGAAGCAGCTACAATTATGACATTTGAAAGCCACTGACAGCTACATAGAAGGGGGAGTTTGAAGGGATAGACAGAGTGCTGGAGTAACTCAGCATCTGCAGTTCCTTGATAGACACAAAAAGTTGGAGTAACTCAGCGGGACAGGCAGCATCTCTGGAGAGAAGGAATGGATGACGTTTCAGGTCGAGTCCCTTCTTCCGACTGGTTAGGGATAATGGAAACGAGAGATATAGATAGCGATGTGGAGAGATACAGAAGAATGAATGAATGATTGAATGAAACAATGAATGCAAAAAAGATATGCAGTTCCTTGTTTCTATCAAGGGTTGAGGGGATATGGGCCTGGTACAGGCAAGCTGTGGCTGGATAGTATGCAAAATAAAATATTTCATTGCATCTCGGTACACGTGACAGCAATAACAGAACTAAACTAAACCAATTGTCTCGATCAGGCTGCCATGAGGAACTTTATCAGGATGCATCTCTGCTTGGCTTGGGAACAACTCCATCCAAGACCACGAATTGTGGACGCAACCCAGACCATCACACAAACCAACCTCCCTTGTATTGACTCTATTTATATCTCATGCTGCCTCGGCAAGGCCAGCAGCATAATCAAGGACATCACACCTTAGCCACAACCTCTTCTTTCCTCAGGCAAAAGGTATTAAATGTGAAAACGCACACCTGCAGATTCAGGGACAGTTTCTTCACAGCTGTTACCTGGAAAGTGAACTATCCTATCACAGCCAGAGAGCAGTTCTGAACTACTCTCTATCTGTTATGGTAACCCTCAGATTTCACTGACACTAATGTCCATGAAGCCGGAATTAAGAACAGAGTTAGGCCATTTGGCCCATCGAGTCGACTCTGCCATTTATTCATGACCGATCTATCTTTCCCTCACAACCCATTCTTCAGCCTTCTCTCTGTAACCTTTGACCCCCTTACTGACCAGGTCAGCAGCAACATTCGCTGACACTCTTGTCCATGAAGCCGGAATTACAAGCAGAGTTCGGCCATTTGGCCCATCGAGTCTACTGTGCCATTCAATCATGACCGATCTATCTTTCCCTCTCAACCCATTCTCCTGCCTTCTCTCTGCACCCTTTGACCCCCTTACTAATCAAGAACCTGTCAACCTCTGCTTTGAAAATACCCAATGACGGCCTGCACAGCCGTCTATGGCGATGAATTCCACAGATTCACCACCGTCTGGCGAAAGATATTTCACCTCATCTCCATTCTTATGGTCCGTCCTTTCATTCTGAGGCTGTGCCCTCTGGTCCCAGACTCTGCCACTAGTGGAAACATTCTCTCCACATGCACTCTATGTAAGCCATGTCTACTGGTCACTGCAAACCTCCCATGGCCTCTGCATTGTCCTCCACTACCTCCCCCCCCCCCCCCCTCACCCCAACCACACACACTGAACTACAAACAATTAACCCCTTCAAAACCTTTACACATTTCTGGATTTCTTTATGAGGAAAGCCCTTTCAGTCCTTCCAGTCTGTGCAATCGTATTGGCCCACAAAGTTTACCTGTGGCCCAGGATGGGCTACCAGAGTGACCGATCACCCCGTGGGGCAGGGGATGTGGGAGGAGTGCCAGGGGAACCCACGGACACAGGAAGAGCATATAAACTGCACACGGATTAGAGCTGGCAGACAGCAGCACTAACTGCTGCTCCACTGTACCCTCTACTTGGTTTTCTTTCTTCCAGCCTGTTTCATCTGCTTTGCAGACTCATTTACTGAAGGCACCCAGCGGTCCTGAATCATTGTGGGTTTCCCTTCACCCTGCCAATCCAGCTCTGAGCCTGACCATTCAGTTTGGTTGCCCTGCCCCAGGAATCCAAGTCCTTCCTCTTGTATCAGTTGTGGGTCACACATTCACCTGCACCCCCTCCTGTCTCCATCCATGGCACCAGGAGAGGTCCAGACATACATAACTAATACAATACAAGTTTTGAAATGATTTTTTATTGCTTAAAAGCCACAAAGCAAAGCATAGCTCGCATTTGCTGAACCCCTGGAGTTTCAATCTGTCTATCACACCACTTCTTTGCCTGTTTGTGTGGTGTCCTTCCTCTGCTTGTACATATGTTTCCTCTAGGTCTCTCCCCATAATAATTTTGAGAACATTGAAAGGTGCATGTCCATGTAGTGACGATGTGTGATGTGAGCACAGGTCACAGCTGAGTCTCCAATAAAGAATATTACCTTCAGGTGATAACTGCAGTGAGAATTTAGCAGCTCGACAGGACTAACACATGAACACCTCCAACTTTCTCTCTTTCCCTCTTTCAACCTGCCTCTTTTTCCTGTTTATCCATCCACCAGAGTGTCTCTGGCAGTCTCTGTTCTTCCATCCCTTTCCATCCCCTGTCCCGCTGAGCATTTGCAGAATCGTAGCGTGCTGTGCAGTTGATTGGCTGTGAGCTCTGTACGGTTACTTGAGGTACAAATGTGCTTGAGTAATAATCTGCGGGCAAAAGAAAGTGGTGAAAACCTTTCTGGGAAAGGAGCTGGAGTGAGGGTGACCAACAGTCGGTGAAGGGTCACCCCTCACTCACTCACTGTGCAAACCCCTCATTAACTCAGAAACTATCACCCCAACCCACTGGCAGGCCCTTGTCCTTGTCAACCCAAACCCTACTACCTCCCCCCTCCCCTACCCCCCATTCACTGACGACCACCGCCCCATCCACCCATTCATCCTCTGGGGCTCTGTCACTCCAGGTCTGTCCCTGCCCAAGAATAGATGGGAAAACCATGCTGCTAGGGGAAGTGAGCAGGTTAGGCAGCATCTGTGGAGGGAAGGCACAGTCGACAGGACTAAATAATCTAGAAATAATTTACCAGAATATTTCATGGCTTGATGGCCTGAGTTAGAGAGAGTGATGTGTTTTGGGTGTTTAAAATCATGAGGAGAGTGAATAGAGTCTTTTATCCAGGATAGACAATCAAAAGTCAGAGGTCCTAGATTTAAGGAGAAAGGGGCAAGATGTAATAGGAACCTGAAGACCACTTTTTTCATTCAGAGGATGTTGGGTCATGGAATTAGGTGCCAGTGGAGATCATTCTTGCAGGAACTATAACAGCATTTAAAAGACTCTTGAACAGGCACATGGATACGAAAGGTGTTGAGGGATATGGGCCAAACACAGGCAAATGGAACTTGCTTATATGAGTCATTTTGGTCGGTGTGGACAGGTTAGGCCGAAGCAGCTGTATCCATGCTGTAAGAGATAGATTGTAGGAAATGTTTCCCAATGGTACATGTGTCTAGGGACAGAGGGTGTTGGTCTAAGGAGGATCCGAGGAAGACCTTTATCCATTCAGAGGGTGATTGGAATCTGGAATGATCTACTTGAGGGGATGGTGGAGGCAGAAATTTTCAGTGTTGAAGAAACATTTGTATGAGCTCCTGAATTACCAAGACTGAGTAGGGTACGGACCAAGTGGTTGGAGTTGGATACCTGATGGTCAGCATGGACACGATGGACTGAGGGTTCTGTGTTGCATGATGTGGCCATAACCCTTGCATTTCTCTTTGCCACTCTTTCTTCTCTTCTCTATTTCCCTCTCCTTCCTCCCGGTCTACCTATCTGCCTCCCTCACACTCTCCCCCCAAACTATCTCTCCCCTGTACCCCTCTCACCTCACTCTGCCTTCCAGTTCTCTGTTTCACTTCTCTCACTCACTTCCTGTTCAACCCATTGTCCTGTCACCAACATCACTTCTCCCCACTAGCGCTTAGTTGCAGACACCTTCTCTGGATCGAGTGTTTGCTTTTATACTCAGGACTTGATACTCACTGCGGTTCCATTTACGGTTACCCAGATTATGTCCTGTGAACAGAGAGCGGAAAGATAAGGTTACCAGGTACGGACGGATCTAAGTTAGGACATCCGGAGCAGAAATAAGGAGAGATTATCAACTATTGAACCGTGGAGAGGGAGAGCCAGGCACAGGGTGGGAACAAGTCCCACATCCCCTCCCCCTCTGGAATTCCAGATTGGATTTGAGAATCGGTGAATGACAGGAGGCCACTCAGCCCATCAGGCTTGTTCCAGCTTGATGGTGGAGCTCCTTGCTGAGTCTCACTCCCCATTCCTCCCCACCATCCAGTTCTCCAGTTCCCTTTACCCAATGCTGTGAATCTACTGAGCTCCATTCAGGCATCACATCCCAGATCACTGGAGTTCCTCGCCTGAAACATCTCTGCTGTTGTCAATCCCCTTCCCCCCCCCCCCGTATCTTCTGCTCTCCCTCTCTCCTGCCATCCTCCATCTATTCAATCTCTGAGAGGGCTTTCAGGGGTTTGATGAAGTCCTACCCTCAAGGCTGTGTGAAACTGGGCCAGAGGGGGTTAAAGATTGGGTAGCAGCATGGACCGGCAGCTGAGAGTGGGGGATAATTGTATTTCAGACTGTAGGCAATGGAAACATCAAATTCATATCAAATCCAGTAAAAAATTGTGTTTCAATGAGATCACCTCTCATTCTTGGAACTAGAGTTTAGACCAAGTTTGTTCGTTCTCTCTACAGAGGAGCAGCCAGACCCCATCCCAACCCACCATTCAACCTGGTAAAGCAATGCGGCTCACCCTCCATTGAGGGTAATCTTTCCTCAGGCAGGTACAGCAGATCTGTACATATTCCAGGTGCTGTCTCACCAGTGCCCCATATAATTGGAGCAATCCTCTTAAAATAAAGCTCAACACACAACAAATAGCTCACTACCCTACATGTGAACTTTCAGTGGTTGGTGTGCAAGAACCCCATACTTGGACCTCTCCCAACACCAACACCTTTCAATTTCCCACCATTTAAATTTCTCCACCTTTCTCCACATTATTTTCCATCCGCCATGTTCTGCCCGATGTCTCTGCATAATCCTGGCTTGGTATCGTCAGCTACCTTGGATATATCATGCAGTGAGCTGGTGCAGGGACCTGACCCCAAACAGGCACCATCCCTCTGCCTCCACTGATGCTGAGTTCCTCCAGCAGTTTGTGTTTTGCTTGGACATATCCAACCTGATCTTCTAATACAATTCAGGGATATCAATTGTGAGCAGCTGGGCCCAGCATTAATCCAGCATCATTCCTGGTCACAGCCACCCAGCCCAAAAAATGACCCATTTTATCCGACTCCATCTTCTCTCAGTTGACCAAGTCCTGGCTAGTATATTATCCTCATGGCCGAGCATGTAAATTTTGTTTATTAACCTCCTATAGTCCACTTTATTAAAGGCCTCTGAGTCCAAATACATATCAACTGGGTCCTCTTTTTCATTCCTGCCTGTTGCAACTTCGAAAGACATTAAGGTTTCAGGTTGGGACACTTCTTTGGACTGATTTTGGGGGTGGGTGGGGTGGGAAGGAAGTTGGATGAGAGGAGGGGCAGGACAAAGCCTATGAGTCACGGGTGGACACAGACAAAGGTTTTTTGATCAGCGAATGGTTGAACAAAGTCCAGAGGGTTAGTTGAAAATTGTGAAGCTAGAGGAAGGAATGTAGTTGGAAGGAAATGGGTGAGAGAGAAATGGTTATGAGTCCAGGTGTAGCACAGGGAAGAGAGATGGACTGGGGGGAAGGAAGGGGGGAAGAAGGTGGGGGAGTTTGGTAAGTTACCCAAATTGGAGAATTAAATGTCCATATTATTAGGTTGTAAGCGACCCGTGGAATTTGAGGCACTGTTCCTCTAGTTTGTGTCTGGCCTCACTCTGGCAATGGAGGAAGCACAGGACAGAAAAGTCAGTGTTGGAATGGGAAGGGGGGTTAATGTGGTTAGTAACTGGGAAATCCAGTCATCTTTGGTGGGCCGAGCTCAAGTGTCCGGCAAAACAGTCGCTGAATCTATGCTTTGTGTCACCGATATAATGAAGGCAACATCCGGAACACCTGGAACATCTGGAAGGTTAGATCGCATGTGATCTAAGGAGAGATAGCTGGATGGATAGAAAATTGGCTTCATGAAAGGAAGCAGAGGCTGATGGTGGAAGGTTTCTTTTCACAGACTCGAGGCCTGTGACTGGTGGTGTGCCTCAGGGTTTGGTGGTGGGCCCATTGCTGTTTGTCATCTATATCATTGATTTGGATGAGAATGTACATGGCATGATTAGCAAGTTTGCAGATAACACGAACGTGGGTGGTATTGGAGATAGTTAAGATGGAGCTTAACTACAGCGCCTTCCAGAGCGAGTTGGCAAGCTCGCACCTGTGCCGACGTCCCGCCATGGTACATTACACCTGTTCATGCCATCGGCCCTCCGGGACTGCACCCAGGTGTTCCTGCGCCGTGACGCCCACCGGACGCCGCTCCAGAGGCCTTATGAGGGCCCGTACCGGGTGCTGGAGCACGGACGACAACCTTTGTCTTGGACATGGGGTGCCGGCCGGAGGCCATGTCAATTGACCACTTGAAGCCGGCCCACTTGGACATCGACCAACGGGTTGCCCAGCCTCGGTCACGAGGTCACCCCACTTTGCGGGTCCCATCACCTGTCCCTCCAACTGTGCCTCCGCCGGCCCCTCTGTTGGCCGATTTTCGTACGCGGTCCGGTCGGGTAGTGCGACCACCAGTGCGTTTCGTGCCTCCGGTTCTGGGAGGGGGGGGGTTGTCCTGTGGTGGCTCCCAAGGGTCGGGTCATACCACTACCGACCCCTCGGCACGGGAATGGACCGGTTCAGGGGGGCGGCCCTTTGCTACGGTTATAAAGGACGAGGTTTTGGGCGCGATTTCACTCTGGCAGACTTGACCGGTCTAGCAAACGTAATAAAATCAAACCTCTCGAAATACCCGGCTCCTTGCCTTTATTTCGGGCCTTTCTCGACGCGCCACAGTTGTCTAAAATTGCAGCAGGATCTTGATCGGTTGGCCAGGAGGGCTGAGGAATGGTTGATGGAATTCAATACAGAGAAATGTGAGGTGTTGCATTTTGGGAAGACTAAAATGGGCAGGATCTACACAGTCAACGGTAGGTCTCTGGGGAGAGTTGTAGAGAAGGAAGATCTAGGAGTGCAGGTACATAGTTGTTGAAAGTGGCAACACAAGTAGATAAGGTGGTCAAAAAGGTTTTTGGCACACTGGCCTTCATCTGTCAGAGTATTAAGTATAGAAGTTGGGAAGTCCTGTTGCATTTATATCAGACATTGATTAGGCATTAGGCAAGATGGTGTCAAGCTGGAAAGGGTGCAGAGAAGATTTACAAGAATCTTGCCAGGATTCAAGGGCCTGAGATTTATGATTCGTAATTATATGGAGGTTGAGCAAGCTAGGACTCTATTCATTGGAGCGCAGGAGGATGAGGGGTGATCTTATAGAGGTGTACAAAATCATGAGAGGAATAGATTGGGTAGACATACTGAGCCTCTTGCCCAGTGTAGGGGAATCAAGAGCCAGAGGACATAGTTTTAAGGTGAGGGGGGGGAAATTTAATAGGAACCTGAGGGATAACTTTCCCACAGGTTGTGGATGTATGGAATGAGCTGCCGGAGGTAGTAGAGGCAGGTAGTATCACAATGTTTAAGAAACATTTGGACAGGTGCATGGATAGGACAGGTTTAGAGAGATATGAGCCAAACATAGGCAGGTGGGGCCAGTGTAGATGGGACATGTTGGTTGGTGTGGGCAAGTTGGGCCGAAGGGCCTGTTTCCGCGCGGTATGACTATCCTCCTGTCGCCCTCAGTTCTCTCTCCAACGCCATTCTTGCGAAGTACATTAATGACTTGGATGAAGGGATTAAAAGTACCATTAGCAAATTTGCAGATGATACAAAGCTGGGTGGCAGTGTGAACTGTGAGGAAGATGCTATGAGGATGCAGGGTGATTTGGACAGGTTGTGTGAGTGGGCGGATGCATGGCAGATGCAGTTTAAGGTGGATAAATGTGAGGTTATCCACTTTGGTGGAAAGAACAGGAAGGCAGATTATTGTCTGAATGGTGTCAAGTTAGGAAATGGAGAAGTACAAAGAGATCTGGGTGTCCTTGGTCATCAGTCACTTAAAGTTAGCATGCAGGTACAGCAGGCAGTGAAGAAAGCTAATGGCATGTTGGCCTTTATGACAAGAGGAGTTGAGTATGGAGCAAAGAGGTCCTTCTGCAGTTGTACAGGGCCCTAGTGAGACCGCACCTGGAGTACTGTGTGGAATTTTGGTCTCCAAATTTGAGGAAGGACATTCTTGCTATTGAGGGCGTGCAGCATGGATTCACTAGGTAAATTCCCAAAACGGTGGGACTGTTGTATGTTGAAAGACTGGAGCGACTAGGCCTGTATACGCTGGAATTTAGGATGAGAGGCGGTCTTATTGAAACATATATTATTAAGGGATTAGACACATTAGAGGCAGAAAACATGTTCCCAATGTTGGGGGAGTCCAGAACCAGGGGCCACAGTTTAAGAATAAGGTGTAAGCCATTTAGAACGGATATGAGGAAATACTTTTTCATTCAGAGAGTTGCAAATCTGTGGAATTCTCTGCCTCGGAAGGCAGTGGAGGCCAATTCTCTGGCTGCTTTCAAGATAGCGGAGTCAGGGGGTATGAGGAGAAGGCAGGAACGGGGTACTGATTGTGAATGATCAGCCATGATCACATTGAATGGCAGTGCTGGCTCAAAGGGCCGAATGGCCTACTCCTGCACCTATTGTCTATTGTCTAAATCTGTTGTAATTTTAAGGGGTTGCAGCTCAGGGTGAACTTGTTGTGGTACATTTGGACCAGAGTGATTTTGTCCTGAGGAGAGATTAAGCAGAATGGGCCTGTCCTCTCGAGTGGAAAAGAATGAGTAATAACCTCGTGATGATTTGCATATCCATTATAGGCTTTGGGAGGGGATTTATTGTAATGTTGGTTCCTCTAGTTGAGAAGTGTAGAAGTAGGGGGTTGTTGGGATTGCAAGTTTGGATAGGCTGTTGAGCACTGAGATAAGAAAAAAATCCCCATCCTCATAGGTGGCGATTCTGTAGATTTCATCACAAAGGGGTGTGGGAGCTCAGCCACTGAGGGCATTCACAACAGAGATTACTAGATTTCTGGATATCAAGGGGAACATGGATTATGGGCTGGTTGTGAGCCTTTTCAAACAGGACCTGATACTTACACATCTCTTCACAGATGGCAGTTTGTCGAAGCATGCTTTGGCATTCTGTGAACAAAGGAAAGTGGAGGTTACCAGGAGTGGACTGACCAGCTATGATCCTTCAGACAGAAAAGACGATGACAAACTAATGAAACGTGGAGAGGGAAGTGCTCCGAGCACATTACATCAGCACGTATTACTGGATGACGGATTGGCTGGAAATCTAAATAAAATAGAAAACAATAAATAACCTCAGCAAGTCAGGTAACGTTTATGGGGAAAGAAACAGATTTAACATTTCAGGTTCAACATCCCACTACAGTATCGGCAAAGGAAAGCACAAAAGGTAATTGAAGTTGCAGAAACGTCCTGAAAAGGTCAGGAAAAAGGAGGCTTGGATCAGGTCCAGGTGGCTGGGACAAAGCGTATCCCTGGAGAATGTAGTGGACTGCAGGGCACATTTATAGTAATGGAATCACACAGCACAGAAACAGGCCCATGGGCACAACCTGCCCATGCTGACCAATATGCCCCATCTATATTAGACAGTAGATAATAGGTGCAGGAGTAGGCCATTCGGCCCTTCGAGCCAGCACCGCCATTCAATGTGATCATGGCTGATCATTCGCAATCGGTACCCCGTTTCTGCCTTCTCCCCATACCCACTGACTCCGCTATCCTTAAGAGCTCTATCTAGCTCTCTCTTGAATGCATTCAGAGAAATGGCTTCCACTGCCTTCTGAGGCAGAGAATTCCACAGATTTACAACTCTCTGACTGAAAAAGTTTTTCCTCATCTCCGTTCTAAATGGCCTACTCCTTATTCATAAACTGTGGCCGCTGGTTCTGGACTTCCCCAACATTGGGAACATGTTTCCTGCCTCTAAAGTGTCCAACCCCTTAGTAATCTTATATGATTCGATAAGATCCCCTCTCATCCTTCTAAATTCCAGTGTATACAAGCCTCGTCGCTCCAGTCTTTCAACATACGACAGTCCCACCATTCTGGGAATTAACCTAGTAAACCTACGCTGCAATAGCAAGAATATCCTTCCTCAAATTTGGAGACCAAAACTGCACACAGTACTCCAGGTGCGGTCTCACTTGGGCCCTGTACAACTGCAGAAGGACCTCTTTGCTCCTATACTCAACTCCTCTTGTTATGAAGGCCAACATTCCATTGGCTTTCTTCACTGCCTGCTGTACCTGCATGCTTCCTTTCAGTGACTGATGCACTAGGACACCCAGATCTCGTTGTACGTCCCCTTTTCCTAACTTGACACCATTCAGATAATAATCTGCCTTCCTATTCTTACCACCAAAGTGGATAACCTCACACTTATCCACATTAAACTGCATCTGTCATGCATCCGCCCACTCACACAACCTGTCCAAGTCACCCTGCAACCTCATAGCATCTTCCTCACAGTTCACAATACCACCCAGCTTTGTATCATCTGCAAATTTGCTAATGGTACTTATAATCCCTTCATCCAAGTCATTAATGTATATATTAAATAGCTGCGGTCCCAGCACCGAGCCTTGCGGTACCCCACTAGTCACTGCCTGCCATTCTGAAAGGGACCCATTTATCCACACTCTTTGCTTTCTGTCTGCCAACCAATTTTCTATCCATGTCAGTACCCTACCCCCAAAACCATGTGCTCTCATTTTGCCCACTAATCTCCTTTGTGGGACCTTGTTGAATGCTTTCTGAAAGTCGAGGTACACCACATCCACCGGCTCTCCCCTGTCAATTTTCCTAGTTACATCCTCAAAAAATTCCAGAAGATTAGTCAAGCATGATTTCCCCTTCGTAAATCCATGCTGACTCGGAACGATCCTGTTACTGCTATCCAAATGATCTGCAATTTCATCTTTTATAATTGACTCCAGCATCTTCCCCACCACTGATGTCAGACTAATTGGTCTATAATTTCCCGTTTTCTCTCTCCCTCCTTTCTTAAAAGTGGGATAACATTAGCTACCCTCCAATCCACAGGAACTTATCCTGAATCTATAGAACATTGGAAAAGGATCACCAATGCGTCCACAATTTCAAGAGCCACCTCCTTAAGTACCCTGGGATGCAGACCATCAGGCCCAGGGGATTTATCAGCTTTCAGTCCCATCAGTCTACCCAACACAATTTCCTGCTTAATGTTCCTTCAGTTCCTCTGTCACCCTAGGATCTCTGGCCACTAGAACATCTAGGAGATTGTTTGATTGTTTTACTAGTCCCACCTACTTGCACTTGGCCCATATCCCTCCTTCATTATCCATGTACCCATCCATATACCCAACATTCCATTTACCCACCACCCTCTGTGTGAAAAAGTTGCCCCTTGGGTTCCTATTAAATCTTTCCCCTATCACCCTAATCCTATGGCTTCTGATTCTTGATTCCCCTACTCTGGGTAAAAGACTGTGCATTCACCTTTTCTATTCCACTCATGATCTTATACTCACTCCTCTGTAAGTTCATTCCTCATCCTCCTGCATTCCAGGGAATAAAGTCCTAGACTGCCCAATCACTCCCTGTAGCTCAGGCCCTCAAGTCCTGGCAACATCCTTGTAAAGGATGTTCGTAAAGGAAAACTAAAGGGCAAAAAAAGAAGGCCTGGCAGACCTCTGGCAGATAAGATGCAAGAGACTCCAATGAGTTTTTGTAACATTTTATGTGTGGGTGGGGGGGGGGGGGTGGGGGATGGGAGACACGACATGGGGGTGGGGAGATATGACACGGGGGGGGGGGGGTAAATACGGAAGCGACGGCGCCGAGGACTCCTGTACATTTGTAACATTAGGTCCCTGTCTCAGAACATAAACACCTGGCAACAAAGAACCATTAATTGAGCATGACTTACCTCTGGTTTATGGTCTACACAACTTTCCACACGACTGCAACAAAAACAAAGACGTTTTGTTTCCGCTGCACATCAACATTCAACGCTCATAAGTAAATACATTTCTTGTATCCCTTTCTCCCCCTCACAAACATACCGTCCCCACATTCCTCACCCTCTCTGCTTAATCCCCATTAACCCATGTGCTCCCTCTCAGTATTCCCACCTCTCCACACACTCTCCCTCTCTGGCACAGAATCACATTGGAGAGTAGCAACGATTTGTGAACAAAAACTGATCTGTGTTCCTGTTGCATTGTGCAGCTCTCTGTCCATCTACACAGGTTCACAACCCAATGGTATGAACATTGAATTCACCAATATCAAGTAATACCCCCATGTCCTCTCTCATTTCCGTTCCCCCCTTCCCACACCCGGTGCAGCCCATTTATTTCACTATCTCCCATCTGCCCCTTCACACCCCACCATTTTCCTTCCTCAGTGTGCTCATCTCCCATCCCCAGATCCCTCATTTCTCTTTTATTCCCCCTCTTCCCCCCACCAAACACAATACTGCACACAATACTCCAAATGTGCCCTGACCAAAGTTTATAAAGCTGCAACATGATCACCTGATTCTAAAACCCACATCTGACTGATGAAGATAAGCAAGCTGTCTGCCTTCTTTACCTCCCTATCCATGTTGCGCTTCCACTTTCAGTGAACTATAGACTTGCTCCTCAAGATTCCTCTGCAGATAATGCTACGGAGGGTTTAATTTATAAGGACCAGATTCAAAGAGCAGAGGGCAAAGCTTTAAAGTGAGAGGGGCAAAGTTTAAAGGAGAGTGGTGGGTGCCTGGAACACACTGCTGAGGGTGGTGGTGGAGGCAGATACAATAGTGGCATTTGAGGCCTTTAAATAAGTACATGGATATGTAGGGAATGGAGGGATGTGGATCATGTGCAGGTGGAGGAGATTAGTTTATTTTGGCATCATGAACAGCACTGACATTGTGGGCCAAAGGGCCTGTTCCTGTGCTGCATTGTACTGATAGGCCTGGAACAATGCAGGGTGTAACACAGGGAACTTCGATCATGTGGATGATCACAGTCTTTTCCCAAGGGCGGGAGAGTATAAAACTAGATTTTCGATGAGAGGGGAAAGATTTAAAAGGGATCTGAGGGTGGTGGGAGTATGAAATGAGCTGCCAGAAGAGGTGGGAGGAGCGAGTACAATAACAATATTTCAAAGTTATACGGACAGGTACATGGATTGGAAAGGTTTAGAGGAGTATGGGCCAAACGCAACCTAATGGGTGTGGCTCGAGGTGAACACTTTGGTTAGCATGGAAGAGGTGCTGAAGGCCCTGTTTCCATGCTGCGTAGCTCTCTGTCCATATGAGCTATATTCTGCCTCTCCCTCTACCCATCCATCTCTTTCTCCCTGCCTGTATAGCTCTCCATCTCTTCACATCTGTCCTCCTCTCCTCTTTTCACACATCTATCTGTAACTATCTATCTATCTTCCTGTGTCTGCCTCTGTTTCCCACATCTGTTTGTTTTGTCAGGCATCTGTGCATCTTCCCCTTCTCTCTGTCCCTCGCTGCATCCTTTATCTCCCACTCTCTCTCTGCCACTCACACACTGTTGCTCTCTCCTTCAACTCTCCATCTTTTCCATCCCATCTCTTTGTGCTCTGTCCTCAATCTCCCCTCTCCTTCTCATTGTCTCCCCCTCTGTCACTCTTACTCTCTCCATCACTTCTCCCTCAGACTCTCTCTCTGTCCGTCCTCCTCCTCTCCCTCCTTCCATCTCTCTCTCTCTCTCTCTCTCTCTCTCTCTCTCTCTCCATCTCCCTGCCTCTGTCTCTCTTCTTCCATATATTTGTCTCTCTGCCACCCTTCCTCATTTTGTCTCTCTCTCCTCCCGTGGATGGTGGTGATGGGGCTGTATGTCAGTGAGATACACACATCAGGTCCTCACCTGTAGTAGTTCAGACCTTCCTTAAAGTACTTTTTCACTGTTAATGTCTGAGTAGCACACTTACCGTGTGTATTCCACTCATGGGGCCTGTGGAAAGAGATTAGGAACAGCAATGTTTCAAGATGAAGAGTTTTCAAGAGTGCAGAGCTGAAAGATGGATTGAAGGAGAAACAGAAACTGTCTTTGAATGATATTGGTGGTGAGACCACACTTGGACTATTGTGCAGAGTTCTAGTCACCCAACTACAGGAATTATTCCAACTAAATATATAGGAATAATTTCAACTATGGGAACCCCGTCATTAAGTTGGAAAGGGTACAGAAGAGATTGATGAGGATGTAACAGGGACAGGAGGGATTGAATGATATGGAGGGACTGGAGAGGCTGGGGCTGTTTTCACAGGAGCGAAGAAGGCAATAAAGTGACTGCTTTCCCAGGGTTGGGGTGTCTAAAACATGAGGGCATAGGTTTAAGGTGAGAGGGGAAAGATTTAAAGGGGACCTAAGGGGCAATCTTTTCCACACAGACGGTGCTACATTAATGGAATAAGCTGACAGAGGTCATGTAGAGATGGATTTAAAAGACATTTGGTCAGGCATATGGATAGAAATGTTTAGAGGAAGTTAATAACAAGTTGGTGGAGACCAGACAGTATCTGCAGGGAGAAAATGCACAGATGACCATTTTTTCCATTCTGAAGATCAGGAACCAAAACATTATTTGTCCAGTTGGAAGGGGAGGGGAGGGGGTGGGGAGAGTGGGTGATGAGGGAGAGTGTCCATGGTGGGGGTGGGGGTGGGGAGAGTGGGCGATGAAGGAGAGTGTCCATGGGAGGGGAGGGATGATGGGGGAGAATGTCCACAGGAGGGGTGGGGGAGGGAGGGTGGGTGATGAGGCACAGTGTCCATGGGTGGGGAAGGGGTGGAGAGAGTGAGTGGTGGGGGAGAGTGTTCAGAGGAGGGGTGGGGTTGGGGAGAGTGGGTGATGAAGGAGAGTGTCCATGGTGGGGGTGGGGAGAGCAGGTGATGGGGGAGAGTGTCAGTGGGAGGGGTGGGGGTGGGGAGAGTGGGTGATGAAGGAGAGTGTCCATGGGAGGGGAGGGGTGGGGAGGGTGGGTGATGAGGGAGAGTGTCCATGGGAGGGGAGGGGTGGGGAGGGTGGGTATTGAGGGAGAGTGCCCGTGGGAGGGGAGGGATGATGGGGGAGAATGTCCACAGGAGGGGTGGGGTTGGGGAGAGTGGGTAATGAGGCACAGTGTCCATGGGTGGGGAGGGGTGATGGGGGAGAGTGTCAGTGGGAGGGGTGTAGAGTGGGTGATGAGAGTGTCCGTGGGAGGGGTGTAGAGAGTAGATGATGAGAGTGTCCGTTGAAGGCTGGGAAGGGGATGGGGAGAGTGGGTGATGGGGGAAAGTGTCCATAGGAGGGATGGGGATGGGGAGAGTGGGTGATGAGAATGTCCATGGGAGGGATGGGGATGGGGAGAGTGGGTGATGGGGGAGAGTGGGTGATGGGGGAGAGTGGGTGATGGGGCAGAGTGGTGGGGAGAGTGGGTGATGGGGGAGAGTGGATGATGGGGGAGAGTGGGTGATGGGGGAGAGTGGGTGATGGGGCAGAATGGTGGGGAGAGTGGGTGATGGGGGAGAGTGGGTGATGGGGAGAGTGGGTGATGGGGCAGAGTGGTGGGGAGAGTGTCCGTGGGAGGGGATCCAGTGGGTTGGAGATTTGAATGATATGAAGGTACAGCACAGCAGTCAGTTATTTGGCTTATTGAGTCTGCACTGACCACCAAGCACCCATTTTATGAGCAATTGCCCCATAGATTCTCCCCCTTAATTTATAGCAGCCAATTAACGTAGCCCTCACACATCTTTTGAATATGGGAAGAATCCAGAGCACCCTTGGGAAGCCCACAGAATAACAGGGAGAATGTACAAACACAGGCAGAGGCAGATATCAGGATTGAACCAGGGGTTACTGGAGCCGTGTGGTGGTAGCTTTACTAGTTGTACCACTGTGCCACCTAAACCATTGAACAGACAAACTTTGGTGTTCAAACCCAAGGATTGCAGGTGTGCAGTACACAAGGTTGCCAGCACAGGTGTGCACAATATTTCCCTTCATTTGTCAGGCACTAAATAAGAACAGTGTTACAACTTTATCTATTGGTCAGGCCACACCTGGAGTACTGTATAATTCTGATCTAGGATTAGGCACCTGAATTATGAGGAACGACTGGATAGACAGCGTTAGTTTTCCTGGGAATTGAGGAGGCTGAAGGGGACCCGGTGGACATGCACAAAGTTATGAGAGTAAGAGACAGAGCGGATAGTAGGAAACTAGATGGCTCACTTTTAGGAGAAGTGGGAAAAGATTTAGAGATCTGAAAATAACTTTTTCAAGAGAGGGTAGTTGGAATCTGAAACACACTGCTCGAGGCAGTGGAAGCAGTGACTCTCACAACATTTAGAAGATAGAAGAGGATTGATGAGGGCAGTGTGGCCTGCTAAATTCAGCAAGGCCTTTGACAAGGTATCGCATTGTAAGCTCGGCTGGAAGGTTAGATCACATGGGATCCACGGCAAACTAGCCAATTGGTGAGAAAATTGGTTTGATGGCAAGAGCCAGAGGGTATAGTAAAGAGTTGTTATTCAGATTGGAGATCAGAAACCAGTGGTGTGCCACAGGGATCGATGCTGGGTCACTATTGTGGAATGACCGAATGGCCTAATTCTGCTCCAATCACTTATGACCTTGTCATGGCCCAGCTAATGTCCACATAGACAACGATCTTTAACCTCAATCAATCCTCTTGGTCACCTCTTTAAAAAACTGTCTGCTTTGTGAGATATGATTTCCTATGATTATCCCTGATCAGTCTTTATCTATCAACTGCTGGTAAATGATGTCCCTCAGAATCACCTGCAGTTACGTACCCACTACTGATGCAGGCTCACTCACCAGTGGTGCCCTGGCTTGTCCTTGGTGCCCTTAAATAACTGTACATTAGCCACCTTCCAGTCTACTGGAACTTCACCTGTGCCTAAAGATGATGGTAATATCTGTGCAAGGGCTCCACAATTTCTACCCTAGCTTTTCACAAGGTCAACTATACATTTGGTCAACCCCTGGGGATTTATCCACCTTAGGTACAAACCATTACCAAAGAGTTCCATGGCCAGCCAGATCTGGCCAATCGATGTTCAAACGTGGTAGTAAATCCTGAAAATAAACAAATTAACAGTTTGTGTCAGGACAAGAGTGAAATAAAAACTGAAAATACAAGAAGGAGAACATCACATACCCTACACAGCGATAGCAGCTGGATTGCAATCAAGTTGGTCAGCGATATGAAAACAGATGCAGGTATCTGGGAATAGGGTGGGATCTAATCCAGGGATTTGGGGGTTTGTAAATAAACAGATACTCAGGAATTACAGGTTGGAATCCAAGTGAGGATTTCCACATAATCTAACAGAAACCCAAAAGTTATGTGTAGACTTGAATATTGAGTCGTAGATTTATAGTTATAGAGTCATAGAGTGGTACAGTGTGGAAACAGGCTCTTCAGCCCAACTCGCCCATACCGGCCAATAGTGGCCCAGCTACCCTAGTCCCACTTGCTTGGTCCATAATACTCCAAACCTGTCCTATCCATGTACTTGTCCAACTGTTTCTTAAACGATGGGATAGTCCCAGCCTCAACTACCTCCTCTGGCAGCTTGTTCCATACACCCACCACCCTCTGTGTGAAAATGTTACCACTCGGATTCCGATTAAATCTTTGCCCCTTCACCTTGAATCTATGTCCTCTGGTCCTTGATTCCCCTACTATGGGTAAAGGACTCTGTGCATCTACCCGATCTATTCCTCTCATGATTTTGTATACCTCGATAAGATCTCCTCTCATCCTCCTACGCTCCATGGAATAGAGACCCAGCCTAGTCAACCTCTCCCTATAGCTCACACCCTCTAGTCCTGGCAACATTCTTGTAAATCTTTTCTAAACCCTTTCAAGCTTGACAATATCTTTCCTATAACATGGTGACCAGAACTGAATAGAATATTCTAAATGCGGTCTCACCAACGTCTTATAAAACTGTAACATGACCTCCCAACTTCTACACTCAATACTCTGACTGATGACGGCCAAATTGCTGAAAGCCTTTTTGATTACCTTATCTACCTGCGACGTGACCTTCAAGGAACCATGCACGTATTCCTAGATCCCTCTGCTCTGTAACACTACACAGAGGCCTACCATTTTACTGTGTAGGTTCTACCCTTGTTCGACGTCCCAAAATACAACACCTCACACTTCTCTGCATTAAATTCCATCAACCACTCCTCCGCCCACCTTGCCAATCGATCCAGATCCTGCTGCAATTGTTCACAACCATCTTCACTATCTGCAAACCACTAACTTTGGTATCATCAGCAAATTTGATAATCTTGCCCTGTATGTTCTCATCCAAATCATTGATGTAGGTGACAAACAGTAATGGGCCCAGCACCAAACCCTGAGGCACACCACTAGTCACAGGCCTCCATTCTGAGAAGCAACCTTCCACCATCACCCTCTGCCTCCTTCCATGGAGCCAATTAGCTATCCTTTCAGCTATCTCTCCTTGGATCCCATGAGATCTAATCTTCCAGAGCAGCCTACCATGTGGAACCTTGTCGAACACCGTACTGAAGTCCATTAACACAACTTCTACAGCTCTGCTCACGTCTTCAAAAAAATCAATCAGAATTCTGAGACATGACCTCCCCACGTACAAAACCATGCTGACTATTCCTAATTAGCCCTTGCCCATCCAAATGCCTGTATATTCTATCCCTCAGAATACTCTCCAGTAACTTACCAACTACAGATGTTAAGCTCACCGGCCTATAGTTCCCAACATTTTCCCTGCAGCCTTTCTTGAAAAGAGGCACAGCATTTGCCACCCTCCAATCTGGCACCTCTCCTGTATTTAAGGATGACTCATAAATTTCAACCAGGGCTCCCGCAATTTCCTCTCTAGTTTCCCGGAATGTCGTCGGATATAGACAATAGACAATAGGTGCAGGAGTAGGCCATTCAGCCCTTCGAGCCAGCACCGCCATTCAATGCGATCATGGCTGATCACTCTCAATCAGTACCCCGTTCCTGCCTTCTCCCCATACCCCCTCACTCCGCTATCCTTAAGAGCTCTATCCAGCTCTCTCTTGAAAGCATCCAACGAACTGGCCTCCACTGCCTTCTGAGGCAGAGAATTCCACACCTTCACCACTCTCTGACTGAAAAAGTTCTTCCTCATCTCCGTTCTAAATGGCCTACCCCTTATTCTTAAACTGTGGCCCCTTGTTCTGGACTCCCCCAACATTGGGAACATGTTTCCTGCCTCTAATGTGTCCAATCCCCTAATTATCTTATATGTTTCAATAAGATCCCCCCTCATCCTTCTAAATTCCAGTGTATACAAGCCCAATCGCTCCAGCCTTTCAACATACGACAGTCCCACCATTCCGGGAATTAACCTAGTGAACCTACGCTGCACGCCCTCCATAGCAAGAATATCCTTCCTTAAATTTGGAGACCAAAACTGCACACAGTACTCCAGGTGCGGTCTCACCAGGGCCCGGTACAACTGTAGAAGGACCTCTTTGCTCCTATACTCAACTCCTCTTGTTATGAAGGCCAACATTCCATTGGCTTTCTTCACTGCCTGCTGTACCTGCATGCTTCCTTTCATTGACTGATGCACTAGGACACCCAGATCTCGTTGAACTCCCCCTCCTCCTAACTTGATCTGATCAGGCCCCGGAGATTTGTCTACCTTCATACACGACAGTACCTTCAGTACTTCCTTGATGGTAACAATGACTCTCATGACACTTCCAGTGAATGCTCCAATTTCCTCTGTCCTACTGTCTTTCTCCTCGGTAAATACAAAGGAGAAATACTAATTTGAGGACCTTGCCCATCTCCTGTGGCTCCACACAGAGGTAACAGTTTTTATTCCTGAGATGTCCCACTCTCTCTCTAGTTACCCTTTTCTCCCTTAATTATTTATAAAATCTTTTGGAATTGTTCTTGAGGCTACTCGCAAGAGCTATCTCCTGGCCTCTTTTTAGCCTTTCTGTTCTCCTTTTTTTAGTTGCTCCTTAGTTCCCAAAACTCCTCCAGGGGTGCACTTGATCCCAGCTGCCTATACCTGTCCCATGTATCCTTGTTTTTGACTAACATCTCAATTTCCCTCATCAGCCAAGCTGCCTTCTTTGCCTGCTATGCCTTTCACTCTAACGGGGACGTACACATCCTGAGCTCTCTTTAGTACACTTTTAAAAACATCCCACTTGGCCGATGTTCCTTTCCCCATCAAATAACCTGCTCCAGTCAACTTGAAGGTTCTCTCATACCCTCAAAGTTGGCCTTACCCCAGTTGAGCATTTTAACACATGGACCCTCTCCATCCCGATCCATAGCTTTCTTAAACCTCATCTGAACCCTTCATGCTATGATTTTCCCAGTCTATATTAGGAAAGTTAAAATCCCCTACAATAACAACCTTATTTCACCTGCAGCTGTCTGCAATCTCCTGGCACATTTGCTCTTCTAATTCCCGTTGACTATTTGGGCGTTTGTAGTACACCCCTTTCCTGATCATCCCTTTCTTGTTCCTCAGCTCCACCTATATAGTTTCACTAGACGAACCGTCCGTAATGTTACCTCTGAACTTAACCTCTGAACCTAGCCATGCCATCCTCCTTAATCAATAATGCAACTCCCCCTCTGCTTTTTTCCTCACCCATGTCTCTCCTGAAGCTCCTGTACCCCGGATCATTGAGCTGCCAGTCCTGCCCCTCCCTTATCCAGGTTTCAGTCATGGCTTGCATTTTACCCAACTACACTAATCCCATTTGCCCACATTAAGACTGTATCCCTCTCTGCCATGTCCTATTTAAGCATTGGTCTCAAAGCTTTTTAAACATAAGATTCAGATTAACATTCAGTGCGGAAACGTGCCCTTTGGCCCAAGTCCTCGCCAACCAGCAACCCCCGCACATTACCACTATCCTACACACACTAGAGATGATTTTTTAAACATTTACCAAGCTTACAACCCAAGAGTATGAACTTCGAATCCTCCAATTTTAGGTGACCTCTAACAACCCCCCCCCTCCCCCTTACCTGGCTCACGCCTATTTCTCCCTTCCCCCTCCTCTTACATCTCTTCCTATGGCTTCACAATTTGTAATCCCCCTCCTCTCTTCCAGCTTTCTTTTCCCCCACCCCTTACAATCAGTCCGAAGAAGTATCCTGACTTGAAACGTCTCCAATCCACATTCCTCAGAGATGTTGCCAGACCCACTGAGTTACTCCAGCACTTTGTTTCTTTGTTTAACACAGACCAGACTTAGACCCAACCAGTGACCCAACCAACACAATCACTGACTTGTCAGACCCTGGTCATCCTTCTCCCTGTTCCCTTCCAGCAGAAGGTACAGAAGCTTGAAAGCGTGCAACACTAGACTCCAGAACTGCTTCTTCCCCTCTGTTATCAAGCTTCTGAACGGTCCTTCCATTAACTAGGGTACTAAACCAATTCACCTCTACTGCATTGCAGACATTGGACTTTGTTTCTGGAACTAATGCACTACAAAGCTGAGAAACATATTCTCAGTTACTCCAGCACTCTGTATCTTCCCTTTTGTTCTATCTATTGCACTCGAGTTTGGCTTGATTGTTTTTATGTATAGTATTTTCTGATCTGATTGCAAAGCATGCAAAAGAAAGCTGTATCTCGGCACATGTGACAACAATAAACTTAAGCCGAACCTAAACCTAATATTGTGTAGGAAAGAACTGCAGATGCTGGTTTAAATCGACGGTAGACACAAAATGCTGGAGTAACTCAGTGGGACAGGCAGCATCTCTGGAGAAAAGGAATGGATAACATTTCGGATAAGACTTCTTCAGACTGAAGGGTCTCGACCTGAAATGTCACCCAGTCCTTCTCTCCAGAGATGCCTCCTGTCCCGCTACACCTAATATTCACAGGTGAAATACTACAAGATTGGAAGGCTTGAGTTATTAGGTGACATTGGATCAGCTGTGGACACAAGAAACTGCAGGCGCTGGAATCTTTAGCAAAAACAATGGTGGAGTAAGATGCTGGATTCAGGCATCATCTGCAGAGGGAATGGACAGGAGACCTTTTGGGTTGGGAACCTTCTTCAGATTGATCAGACTGAACAGACAGGGACTGTTTTCCCTGGAGTGAAGGAGGCCGAGGGGTGATCTTATGGAGGTTTATGAAATCATGGGAAGCATAGAGAAGGCGCATGGTCACAGCCTATACTCCAGCATAGGGGTGTCTAAAACTAGAGGGCACAGCTTTAATGTGAGAGGGGAGAGACTTATTCCCACATAGGGTGCTGGGTATAAGGAATAAGCTGCCAGAGAAATTGGTAGAGATGGGTAGAATTATAATGTTTAAAAGACATTTGTACAGGTTTATGAATAGGAAGGGTTTAGAGAGATATGGGCCAAACAGGCAAAGCTCACTGGCTTTGGTAGACATCTTGATTGGCATGGATAAGCTGACAGGTCTCTTTGCATGCTGCATGATTCTAATATCAAATATAGAAACATAGAAAATAGGTGCAGGAGTAGGCCATTCGGCCCTTCGAGCCTGCACCGCCATTCAATATGATCATGGCTAATCATCCAGCTCAGTAGCCTGTACCTGCCTTGTCTCCATACCCCCTGATCCCTTTAGCAAAAAGGGCCACATCTAACACCCTCTTAGATATAGCCAATGAACTGGCCTCAACTACCTTCTGTGGCAGAGAATTCCACAGACTCACCACTCTGTGTGAAGAAATGTTTTCTCATCTCGGTTCTAAAAGACTTCCCCCTTATCCTTAAGCTGTGACCCCTGGTTCTGGACTCCCCCAACATCGGGAACAATCTTCCCGCATCTAGCCTCTCCAACCCCTTAAGAATTTTATATGTTTCTATTCTATAAGATCCCCCCTCAGTCTTCTAAATTCCAGCGAGGACAAGCCCAGTCTATCCAGTCTTTCCTCATATGCAAGTCCCGCCATCCCAGGGATTAATCTGGTGAACCTTCTCTGTACTCCCTCTAAGGCAAAAACGTCTTTCCTCAGGTTAGGAGACCAAAACTGCACACAATACTCCAGGTGCGGTCTCACCAAGGCCCTGTACAACTGCAGCAGAACCTCCCTGCTCCTAAACTCAAATCTTCTTGCTATGAATGCCAACATACCATTCGCTTTCTTCACTGCCTGCTGCACCTGCATGCTTGCTTTCAATGACTGGTGCACCATGACACCCAGGTCACGTTGCATCTCCCTTTCTCCCAATCGGTCACCATTCAGGTAATACTCTGCATTCCTGTTCTTGCCGCCAAAGTGGATAACCTCACATTTATCCACATTATATTGCATCTGCCATGCATTTGCCCACTCGCCTAATCTAGCCAAGTCACTCTGCAGCCTCCTAGCATCCTCCTCGCAGCTAACACTGCCACCCAGTTTCGTGTCATCCGCAAACTTAGAGATGTTGCATTCAATTCCCTCGTCCAAATCATTAATGTACACTGTAAATAACTGGGGTCCCAGCACTGAGCCTTGCGGTACCCCACTAGTCACTGCCTGCCATTCCGAAAAGGACCCGTTTATTCCTACTCTTTGCTTCCTGTCCGCCAAACAATTTTCTATCCACCTCAAAACTGAACCCTCAATACCGTGTGCTTTAAGTTTGTACACCAATCTCCTATGTGGGACCTTGTCGAAGGCCTTCTGAAAGTCCACATATAACACATCGACTGGTTCTCCCTTATCCACTCTACTAGTTACATCCTCGAAAAATTCTATAAGATTCGTCATACATGATTTGCCTTTGGTAAATCCATGCTGACTTTGTCCGATGATTTCACCACTTTCCAAATGTGATGCTATTACATCTTTAATAACTGACTCTAGCATTTTCCCCACTACCGATGTTAGGCTAACTGGTCTATAATTCCCCGTTTTCTCTCTCCCTCCCTGTGGGGGAGTAACATGCTTGGATGTATGGCAGGAGTTCAGATAGTTTATGTATGGAAATAACAGATACCAGAGTTACAGAGTGGGAAGTCATTCATTGTCTGTAGGAAGTAATTTCCATGTTGAATAACAGATACTAGGAGTGGGTTACAAACTGAAGGTTTTCAATGGGTTTGTGTGTTAATGTACACAATCTCAAATACTGCAGCTGAGGCCAATGTAAAATACCCAGAGAACAGACCTGAGGACACTTCCTGCTGCTGTGTGATTTGAAAAGCCCACCCACCCTCTAGAGAAATTGACCAAGGGCCTGTGTGCCAGCGTGTCACCCCAGACCCAAAACCCACGATGGTCTTGAACCGTAAGTACTTACTTTTATTTTGTCGAAGATGAAGTCATGTTTATTCACATTGCCACCCTGGGGGGGCCTGGAAGATAAATGGATGGGGTGAGTTACTACCTCCAAGCTGAAGAGTTCCTGCACTTTGCTGACAACTTCTTCACAGGGACAACACTTCCTGTTCTGTCTCAGTGCCAGAGACCAGGGGCTCCGTGGTAACTCCAGCGTTGCAGAATCGGTGCTCCCACACTGCAGCTTGGAGCAATGACAGCAAATATACCCCGTCCCGGGTTTGCCGGGTGTGAAGTGTAATAGTGAGGAGGTGTGGGAATTGTGGGAAGAACTGAACTGCTCTCTGTCTTGTTATGAGCACTTCGTACCGTGGAAATAGAACTTTATTTTAGTGAAGTGTCTTATAGGTTGAACATGTCTGACCTTGTACTTTTGATCTTTAATGTTAAGGCTGATAAGGGAAAGAGGAGAATTCTGGATCACAATAGTTAACCATGTTAACAAATATACGTGACCCACTCCACATTTCTTGCTATTAAATATGATATTAAAAGATCGCATGCTCTGAGTCAGCAGAGCAGTCTCTGGCTTGACACGTTATTGTGAACAAAGAAGTTAATTGTCACTCACGTCTTGAATATATTATTCCAACAGAGGTCTGGCTTTGTCTCTGCAGACCTTTAGTGACATCACAACAGATTCTTGGTCTCTTTATTTAAAGAGAGGTATAGCTGCCATGGAAGCAGTTGGGTGAATGGTGAAAGGTTGAGTCCTGGGATGGGGTGCTGTATGAGAGATTGAGCAGGTTGGGCCGAAGCTCACTGGAGATTTTGGAATGGGAGGTGATCTTCATGAATTGTCTAAATTGTGAGGGGGACTGACAGGGTTGTGTCAGATTCAGGGGCGGCCATTTGAGGTGGAGCTGAAGACCTTTGCTCAGAATGCAGCCGTGCAGCTGCAGAACCAGCTGTTGTTCTGGTGCTGGTGCCCAGTGCCTGGGTTCAGTGGAGACCACAGCCCAGCACCACAGCCCGACACTAACACTGGAGACCCCCTTGTCAGCTCTCCCTGACAACTCCCATCTCTCACTAGAACCCATCTGAGTAACGAGACTTACCACCAGCCATGGATGGTCCACCAATTAAATTCACATCTTCTGCCGGTCCATTTCTTCACCTGGAGAAAGAACAAAGAAAACCCATCACTGAAACAAAATGGATGAAAAAGGTTAAAAAAAAGATAGATCATTGGGGTCATTGTCAGGCAGAGAGTGGGCAGGCAATGGGAGGGTTTGGCAAAAGGACAGAGGGATGAGTGAACAAAGGGAGGGGTGGAAGAGACAGGGTGGATGGGTCAAAGTGACTGTGGGATTGGTTGCTTCTCTCCAGGTGGATGTTTCTCTGCTTCTCAGGATATGAGTGAGAGGGTGCAGAGGAAAGTGGGACCCAGAACAAGTGGTACACATTGGTACCAATGTGGAGAAGGCAGCAATGGAAGTCTGTCAATGTTGCCAGAGGTGGACAGGTGGCAATCTCTGGGCTGCTGGCACGGCCAGGCTTCAGGGAGAACAGAATGTGAAGAGAAGGTGGCGATAGACTGGTAATATCCATGGTGCATGCAGGTACATTCAGATTCAGAGGCAGATGAAACCTGTATGAGATGGACGGGTCACAAGTTAATAGGATTGGGACAATGCCCAAGTCACGACAGTTGAATCAAGATCAGCAGGGTATGGGCATACCAGGCAATAACAGCAAAAATAAATAAGGTGAACAGAGGGTGTGAGTGTTGGATGATGACAGAGAAGGAATTGTTGGATAGGAGCAAATTGAGAGACACAATCTGGTGTCCACAATATACACAGAATGTGATGAGTAAGATTGGTGAGCTGCAGGTACAAAGAGCCATGTGTGATTATGATGTGCTGCTGATCACATGGCTCATTCTCGGCAGAACAGACCTCTTAATATTCAAAGATATGGTGGTCAGAAAAGGCAAGGATGGAAAACAGGAGATGGGGGGCAGAGGAAAATGGTATTATAGACTATCGATTAAACATTCCCTTCTCCAAACAAGACAGCATCAAAGCTTCACCGTCGCCTCTCGCCGATGGACGGATGCCAACTACTATAGACTGAAGAGAGGGGATGTCCTTGGGCTGGAATTCACTTTGCAGAACTTCCTCTTCTTCCCGACGTCGTTCATGCCCATGTGCACAACCACTTCTGGCTGTTCACCCTTCCTCTTGAGGATGTTCTGAAGTCGGTCTGTGACATATTTAACCCTGGCACCAGGGAGGTAACAGACCATCCTGAAGTCCCGCCTGCCGCTACAGAATCTCCTGCCCACACTTCGGACAATGGAGTCACCCACTACTATGGCTCTGCCTGACGTCGGTCTCCCCAGTCGAGTCTCCTTGCCAGGATTGGAGCCACCGACCTGTTCACCGCTTGGACTGGAAGCGTCTTCTGCTCCGACAACTCCTAAGGGGGCATACCTGTTTTCATTCGGCACAGCCACCGGGGTCGCCTGCTCTCCACGTTTACTCCCTTTTCTCCCAGTCACCCACCTGCTCTCTTCCTGAATCACTGGCTTAACAACTTCACTTGTCCAGGAAACTCTCATTTTCCAGGATGGCCCTAAGGTCATCCAGCTGCTTCTCCAGTTCCCCAACACGTTCACTCAGGAGCTGCACCTGGACACAATTCCTGCAGGTGTAGTCTCCAGAATCTCCATAGGCATCCTTGACCGCCCATAACCTGCAGGAAATACACTGCACCAACCTGCCTGCCATTTCTTCAGTGGACAAAAAATCACAAGTTTCAAAGATCTGGGATACCAAAAAAAATTAGAGATTGCCAAATTTTATTTGGAGAAAAAAATAAATGGACAGAATACTTTTCAACTCTTGTTTCCTTACGCAAGCATAGATAATGTGCTTTGTGTTAGTAAATCGCGATATGGACTGCTCTCCCCAGTCCTCATGTATCACAAGTGTTGATATTGTGGCAGCTGGCACTGTCACTGAAGAATGGGGAATGTTTTATGTACAGACGAGGAGTATTCCCACACCAGGGAAAAGTAAAGGAACTCAGGTGCTCCCTGGATCACCCAGGAGGGAGTGAAGGAAGGAGTGAGCATGAGGAAGGTGAGACTTCAATGGAAACCCACCTGAATGTGGTGAGTTGGGAGAGGCAGTGAGTACAAAAGGAGAGAGGCTTTTCAAGGGAAAGTGGAACAAAGAGCCTTCCAAAGGCCTGTAAATGGGATGAGCGGAGTGTGGAGATCAGGGTATAACGGAGTGATCTGCATCAAGGTAGAGGCACAGCTGGAACATGGCTGAGGGCATTGTATCACCCGTTATCAGGAAATGGGAGCTGCCAGAAGCGGAGGGATGCAGATCTGGGAGAGGGGGTGGGGGTAACTGATGAGGAGGAGGAGGTAACACTAACAAGTCACTTGCACCGGAAGGGATAATCCCAGGTTGTTAAAGGAGGCAAGGGTCATGGAGCAGGTGGCTGTAATCTATGTTGCCACCACCTTCTGTGTGAAGAAATTGACCCTCAGGTTCCAATCAAATCTTGCCCCACTCACCTTTAACCTAAGTCTTCTTGTTCATGATTCCCCCGCGTTCGGTAAAATACCCTATCTATTCCCCTCAAGACCTTATACTCCTTTATAAGATCATTGCTCATCTTCCTGCACTCCAAAGAATAACGTTCTCGCCTACACAACCTCTCTCTGTAGCACAGGCTCACAAGTCCTGGCAACATCCTCTTCAGCTTCTCTGTGCTCTTTAAGCTTAATGACATCCTTCCTATTGCAGAGTGACCAAAACTGAACGCAATACTCCAAATGCAGCCTCAAAGTCTTGTGCAACTGTAACACAATATTGCAACTTCTTTACTTAACACCCTGATTAATGAAGGTACCAAAAGCCTTTACTACCCATTCCTCAAACCTCCCTGAGAGGATGTTAGTCCTTTTCCAGTTTTGATGCACCCTGTCCCTCTTGTACAGGTCACACCTGCCCAGACGTTATCCCAGTGATCTCATCAGCTAAAGGCCTGCCTTCTGCACCAGTTCTTCAGCCATGCGTTCATCTATTCTATTGTTAGCATCATTGGCATATGGCACTAAGTTCACCCTGTCGGATCTCACCTCTCGTTCTGCCTAGGTTGTCAGTACCATTGTGTACAGCAATCTCAGCTGTTTTCTCTCCCCTTTCACAGTGTCCCGGATCCAATCCAAGACATCCCTGTCCTTGACACGTGAGAGGCAACAAACCATCCTGGGATCTCGCTCTGAGCCAAGGGGAAGTCCATCTCTTCCCCACACCACAGCTCACTGAGATGTTTCCTTGCCCTGCTGTGCATCACAGCCAACTGTGGTGCCACACCTTGGCTACTGCTGCAACTTTCCTCTGAGAGACCTACTCTGTCTGCGAGGGGAATGACCACAGGGCACTCACTCCTGCACGACCTGCCTGCACTTACTGCTCCTCCTGGTCATCCACCTCCTTCCTTTCTCTACCTGCAGTGTGACTAATTGCTAAATTCAGTCAACAAAGTTCTCCGTAAATCAAATTCTCCACGGCACTACACAGTGGGAAGCTGCAGCTGGACACAGCCTCCTGCAGGTGTAGTCAGACACACCAGAAATGTTCCCAAACTCCCACAGGAAGAGCAGACCACTGGCCTAACCTCCATAACCTTTCCTCTTGTTCTACCCTTATTAGACCTTTGATGTATATGGTCTCACTTCCACCTGACATTGCTCTGCCCATCTTATTAGATCAATATCACCATGTAACCAATCACTCTTCAGACATAAATCCAGATAGACACATTCTGTCCCAAATAAACCTCCTCACCATGGGTGGCACATTGGCGCAGTAGTACAGCTGCTGCCTCCCAATGCCAGAGACCCGGGTTTGATCCTGACTACGGGTGCTGTCTATATGGAGTTTGCACGTTCTTGCTGTGACTGCGTGTGTTTCCTCTGGATGCTCTGGTTTCCTCCCACATCCCAAAGACGTGTGGGTTTGTAGGTTAATTGTCCCTAGTGTGTAGGATAGAACTAGTGTACTGGTGATTGCTGTTCAGCACGGACTCAATGGGCCTATTCCACTCTATATCTCTGAAACTAAAAACATGTACACGTTACTGAAGGAATCACAGATCAGAGGAGCAGGACATGTCACAAGAGAGTCTGATGTCAGAATGCAGCTGTTTTGTGGATCGCTGACTGAGGGCAAACGATCAGGTGGTGACAGAACAAGTTTTAGAGATGCTCGTACAGTATTCTTGAAGCCTTTCAACATCGACACACTCCATTAGTAACAACGAACAGTGGATTGTCTTATTTGGCATACCTGCATAAAGTGTGTGCTCGGTCGTAAAGAGTTATCATGGAAACAGCCCCATTGATCAAACTCGTCCATGCTGACCAAGGTGCCTCACCTAAGTTAGTCCCATTTCCTTAGGTATGGCCCATATCCCACTAAACCTTTCCTGTCCATGTGCCTGCCCAAATGTCTTTTCAATGCTGTTATTGTACGTGCCTCAACGATCTTCTCTGGCAGTTCATTTTCCATACCTACCACCCTTTGTGTGAAGAAATTCTTATTAATTCTTTCCCCTCTCACCTTAGGCCTATGCTCTCAGGTTCTTATCCTGGGTAAAAAACTGTACATTCACCATATCCATTCCCTATGACTGATGAAAGCCAATACACTAAAACTCCTCTTTAATACCCAAACCACCCGTGATGCCACTTTCAGGGAACTACACTTTACACTAGCACTTTCACTGCTTAGTTTTTAGTTTAGTTTAGAGATACAACGAGGAAACAGTCCCATCGGCCCACTGAGTGCGCAGATGAGCAATCCCTACACATTAACACTAATCTACACACACTAGGGACAAATTACAATTATACCCCGCCAATTATCCAACAAACCTGTATGTCTTTGGGGTGTGGAAGGAAACCGGAGATCCTAGAGAAAACCCATACAGGTCACGGGGAGAACTTACAAACACTGTACTGACAAATACCTGTAGTCAGGATCAAACCTGGGTCTCTGGTGCTGTAAGGCAGCAACTCTACTCCTGCACCACCGCCCGATCCCTCTGCTCTACAACACTCCACAGGCCCCTCCCATTCACTGCGAAGGTTCTACCTTGGTTTGACTTTACAAAATTTAACATCTTGCACTTATCTGCATAAAACTCCATTTGCCTCTCCTCGGCCCACTTGCCCAGCAGATCAAGACCCTGCTGTAATTTTTGATAACCCTCTTTGCAATCTACGATACCACCTACTTTATTGTCATCTACAAACTTACTAATCAAGCCTTGTACACTCTCATCCAAATCGGTTGTAACCTGAGACAAGCCTCTTCATTGTCCACTATACCACCAATCTTCTCTCAACCTTATTGTTCCAAACGTGCGTTTCAAGGTAGATAAGGAAAGATACAAGGATTAGAAATTAAGGGTCTAAAGTGGGGAAGGATGATATGAATGTCATGAAACAGGACCTGGCAAAAGTTGACTGGGAGCAGGTACATCCATAAACCTACCAGTCATGCCATCCAGATTCTAATTATTAATATGGCAATATGATCTCCAAAGCAGCTTCTGTGATAATGACACTATTTGCATGCTCTCACAATCAAAGCACTCAGACTGGCACACATAATTCTATTTACCTTACAGGCGTTTGGTGGCCAACTAAGTACCAGAACATTATCGGTAGGATCTCCCAAGTTAGATTTGCTATAAAACAAAAGTGTTTTCATTAACGGATCTGTGAACTGGCCACACGAGGAAGTGCTGATAGAGCAAATAGTAATTGGCGGTACAGCCCCCGTTCACCTACTGCATATAAACCACCACAACACGCACTCACCTGGTAACTCCAGAGATGGGGGTAGAGATGTCAAAGGGAGGGAAAGAGTCAGAGTGGTCTAGGTGGGAGCAGAGTCAAAGTGGCAGCAGGGATCATGAAATGTTTACATTCCATCTGAGTACACCAATCCAGTCATCTAGGTAGACAGAGCTCGGTTCAGTTTAGTTTCTTGTCACATGTATCGAGGTACAGTGAAAAGCAGTGAAAAGTGACCAAAGGCAGCAGATCAAAACACCATCCACATTCCCCTCAGCCCCACACTTTCTGAACTTGGACGTTTCCTCACTTGCTTCCAATCCACTCACCACCCTCCCATTCATCTAGGCTTAATCAATGTAAATGCTGCATTCTCCAAGTTTATAATGTGAAGGTGTTTCTGGGGCTGCTTGGATTATAAATCCAAATCAGGTCTTACATTGTTCAATCCATGGTCTATAATGAATATCAAGACAATAATGAATACTCTCCACATTCCTAGATGCGTGCACTTCCAATGACACACGGAATGCTTGACTCATGTCTAGATGACCAAGGCGAATAACGCATTTAATGAGCACCCAGTCTATTCACACCCTCCACAGTGATACACCATGGCTGCAGTGTGTCCAGATTAAACTCCATCAGTCGTTTCTCTGCACATATTTTCAACCTATCAATATCCTGCTGAATCATTCGACAAGCCTCCTCACTATCCATAACTGCACCAATTAGGCAGCATATCTGGAGAAAAGGAATAGATGATGTTTCAGGCTGAGTGAGAGTGTCAGTCCGAAGAAGGATTTCGACCCGATACGTCACCTAGACGTTTCTCCGGAGATGCTGCCAGACCAGCTCAGTTTTTGCATATGCATGGGCGCAATCCCTTGTTAGGACAGGACGAGGCACTGGCACCTCAGGCTTGCCCCGGCCACTTGGCCTTAGTCTCAGTGGAAGTGCTGGCTGTCTCGGATTTTTTCCTGACAGCCCAGTCTTGACAACACAATGGTACTGGCAGTCTCAGTTTTGTCCCAGTAACTCAGTCTTCCTCGGACGTGTGACAGGGGAACACAGCTAGCAGGGAGCCCTGCGCCTTGCCCCTTGCCTTTCCTTTTCCCACACTCTCCCTTTTCGCTAGAATGCCTAGGTTTATAGGGAACAGGCTGAAAAGGTTCTGGTGACCAAACCAATATAAGCTAATTGCCCCCCGCTGTTACCAATGATGCTGAGAATTGCCTCTCCTGGCCTGTCAGCCAATGAGAGGGATCAGAGCGGCATCTGAAGGAGGGGTCCCTCTCACATTGTGCACATCAACTTTGAATTCAATCTATCAAGTCTCTGTGGATCTCATGTACTTTAGCCTTTACATCAGCCTACCATGAAGGCCTGTGTTGAAAACTTTACTAAAATCCATTTATTCAACACCCATTGCCCTACGTTCAATCATCTTTGTCACCTCCTCAAAAAACTCAACCATTTTTTTAAGATATCATCTCCCCCTCCCAAAGTCATGATGACTATCCCTAAAAAGACTTATTATGGATAGATTAGGATTCTATCCCTAAAAATCTTCTCCACCAATTTTTCTACCACAGCCTCACCATCCTATGAATGACCTGTTTTGTCTCTATTTCCTGCCTCAAATGAAGGAATTGCAATGGGGTACCTGCAGAACTTTGGGATCTTGCTTGTGGCTAAAGAGTATACAAAGATCTTTGTCAAGGCCCCAGCAGTCTCCACTCTTGTATTTTCAATGATCTGGGATAGATCCCATGAGGCGCTGGGGAGTTATCCACTATATTATTCTTCTAGAAAACAATACCTGTGCCACAGTGGCCCAAGGGTGACACAGTGACACAGCTGGTAGAGCTGCTGCCTCACAGTGCCCAGGACCAAAGTTTGATCCTGACCTTGGATGCTGCCAGTGTTGAGTTTGCCTATTCTCCCTGTACCTACATCCCAAAGACATGCGGGTTTGTAGGTTAGTTGGCTTCCGTAAATTGCCCCTGGTGTGTAGGAAGTAGATGAGAAAGCAGGATAGCATGGAATTAGTGTGTATGGGTGATCAATGGTCGGAATGGACATGGAGAGCCAACAAGCCTGTTTCCATGCTGTATCTCTGAACTAAAGCAGAGTAAACCTCCTCCTTCTTGATCACATGTCCCTAGAATATCAATATACCCCTCCCTGATCGCACTATTCTCTCCTTGGTGAATGCAGGTGCAAAGTACTCATTTAGTACCTCACCCATTTCCAGATCCAAGCATAAATTCTCCAATTGATCCTTGACTGGTCCAATCCTCTATCTAGTTACCCACTTGTTTGTCAACAATGGGTAAAATATCTTGGGATTCTCCTTAATCCTACTTGCCATGGGAGTTTCATTTTCCTCCTATTGTCTATACATTTCTCAAAGGGCCCAATTTCAGCTTCCTCAAACTTCCTTTTTCTTTTTGACTAAACTTGCAGCATCTCTTGACATCCAAGGATCCTGAGCCTTGCTATTCTTGCCTTCCGTCCTCTCTCCCCAGCACGTGCCTAATACTGATGTCATTAGCCTCTCCTCAATGTAGCACATTCCCCGAAGGTCCAGGCTTATCCTTGTCCGTAACTTACTGTAAATATATGAAGTTGTGTTTGCTGATCCCAATATGCTCATGCATTGAAACTCCAATCAGCTGGCCAGGGTCATTTCCCAATACAGGGTCCAGTATGGTCCCTTCCCTGGTTGGATCTAGATATTGTCAAGAAACCCTCCTAGATGCACCTACAAAAATTCTGCCTCATCTAAGCTTGTGGCACCACCAGAGACCGAGTCCATATTGGGAAAATTAAAGTCACCCACTACAACTCACCCTCTGCTTTTACATCTTTCCCATATATCTGTTCCAGGGGTTTACTTGGACACTATAACATGACACAGTTGCATCAGTCACTTCTCCAGCTGTGATTTTTGTTTGATATAAAGGGTGTCAGGGGAAAGTTCAGAGCAACTTGCAATGAAACTGGACAGGATTGGTGCGTAAGATTCAAAATGGTGGCGATTGCAGTAAAAGAACGGTGCTGCTGGGGTCTTTCCTCCCACACCTTCAGCAGCACTCTGTGCTCAAGGTTGATTGCGGGGTGGCATCCTGGGGATCGAAGGCTGAGCAGTGGCCGTGTGAGGCGAGGGACGACATGTTTATGGGTGGATGTCCCCTTGTCAAAGTGTCGGTGGAGTGGGCCACTGGAGGCCCTGCAGCAGCCGGGGGCTCGAGTGGCTCAGGTGCCGCTCTAAGAGGCCGAGTGCGTGGATCAGAACCAGCCTGCTGCAGCACGGAGTGGCGGAGCAGGGGTGGAGGACTTTGATAACATCGTCTGGCCAGATCGGCCGCTGCAACTCCAATGCAGTGCCGCCACTAGGACAACTGGCCTTTATGGCCAAGTTCGGACTCAACATTTTAAACAACCTTGGACTTCAATCTTACAAATAGCGCTGGAAATGTGGTGTGCCTTGTGTAATGCCTGTAACAGTGTAATCTACTATTCCTACACTCTTGTACTTAAGTATGTTTGTGTCTTTGTATAGTAAGATTCTTACTCAAGTGTACGTACCTAGTTACATGTGACAATAAAGTACCATTTAACCACTGGATCAGTAAACATTGAGGTGAGCTGCATTCTGAGTTGGAGACTTAAAGTTAAGAATTAAAGCTGTGCAAACCCATTAGGGCACAGAGGAATGGTCAGTGCATTGTATTTTGTAACATTTTATCTTGCATCATTTTAACTTTCTTGTAAAATTTAATCGCACATTTTATTACGTATTTTATGCCATAATAGTTTTTGATATTTACTTCCAATAAACATTTTAAAGACTAACATCTATAAGTTGAGTACTTTGAGAGTGTTGGCTGGTTTTACCGCCCAGACCGCACTGAGCCTGCACTCCCTGGAATTTAGAAGGATGTGGGGGGGACCTGATTGAAACATCGAATAGTGAAAGGCTTGGATAGAGTAGATGTGGAGAGGATGTTTCCACTAGTGAGAGAGTCTAGGAACAGAGGTCGTAGCCTCAGAATAAAAGGACGTCCATTTAGGAAGATGAGGAGGAATTTCTTTACTCAAAGAGTGGTGAATCCATGGAATTCTTTGCCATAGAAGGCTGTAGAGGCCAGGTCGATGAATATTTTTAAGGTGGAGGTAGATAGACTCTTGATTAGTACGAGTGACAGGCTTATGAGGATAAGGCAGGAGAATGGGGTTGAGAGGGAGCCATGATTGAATGGCAGTTGATCAGCCATGATTGAATGGCAGAGTGGACTTGATGGGCTGAATAGCCTCATTCAGCTATCACTCATGAACAGATGGGATTAATCCAGACACAATGGAAAGAAAAAGCTCCCCTTACCAGTAATCCTGACTGTACTCACCCAGAGCAGCTGGCTGCCACCAGGAAGAGGAGCAGGAGGAATGGCAGACCCATGTCACGGCGGAGACAGTTGTAGGCTATTGTAGCTGTAATGCACAGTGGGATGCTCAGGCTTTATACATCCCCAGGCTGCAGGCTCATGAGATCAGATGGGGCTGTGGTCACACAGGCTTCCTATACGACATGTTCCAACCACAAGTTCTTGCAACTGCCAGAGGTACACTCCCTGCTCTTACCACAGGCACCAGAGCCTGCAGCAGAATAGGACAATAATGATAAACAGTCAAAATGATCAACATGCCCTAGAATATCAATATACCCCTCCGTGATTGCACTATTCTCTCCTTGGTGAATACAGGTGCAAAGTACTCATTTAGTAACTCACCCATTTTCGGTGAATCCATGCATAAATTCTCTTATTTACCTTTGACTGTTCCAATCCCCTCCTTAGTTACCCACTTATTTGTCAACAATGAATAAAATATCATGGGATTCTCCTTAATCCAACTTGCCATGGAAGTTTTGTTTTCTTCTTATTGTCTACATTTCTCAAGGGCCCAATTTCAGTTTCCTCATCCTTACATATGCTTCTTTTTTTCTTTTTGACTAAACTTGTCATCGAAGGTTCGTGAGCCTTGCCATTCTTGCCTTTCATCCTGTCTCCCCAGCTCATGCCTAATACTGATGTCATTGGCATCTTCTCAACTTAGCACTCTCCTCCAAGGTCCAGATTTATCTTTATCCGTAACTTTCAGAAAACATATGGAGTTGTGTTTACTGTTCCCAATATGCTCCTGCATTGAAACTCCAATCAGCTGGCCAGGCTCATTTCCCAATACAGGGTCCAGTATGGTCCCTTCCCTGGTTGGATCTAGATATTGTCAAGAAACCCTCCTAGATGCACCTACAAAAATTCTGCCCCATCTAAGTTTGTGGCACCAAGGGGAGATAAGTCCATATTGGAAAAATTAAAGTCACCCACTGCAACTC
>NW_027601541.1:69665-74665 GCF_053455715.1 Rhinoraja longicauda | reverse complement strand
GCAGTGAGTACAAAAGGAGAGAGGCTTTTCAAGGGAAAGCGGATCAAAGAGCCTTCCAAAGGCCTATAAATGGGATGAGCGGAGTGTGGAGATCAGGGTATAACCGAGTGATCTGCATCAAGGTAGAGGCACAGCTGGAACATGGCTGAGGGCATTGTATCACCCGTTATCAGGAAACGGGAGCTGCCAGAAGCGGAGGGATGCAGATCTGGGAGAGGGGGTGGGGGTAACTGATGAGGAGGAGGAGGAGGTAACATTAATAATTCACTTGCACCGGAAGGGATAATCCCAGGTTGTTAAAGGATGCAAGGGTCATGGAGCAGGTGGCTGTAACCTATGTTGCCACCACCTTCTGTGTGAAGAAATTGACCCTCAGGTTCCAATCAAATCTTGCCCCACTCACCTTTAACCTAAGTCTTCTTGTTCTTGATTCCCCCACGTTCGGTAAAATACCCTATCTATTCCCCTCAAGACCTTATACTCCTTTATAAGATCATTGCTCATCTTCCTGCACTCCAAAGAATAACGTTCTCACCTACACAACCTCTCTCTGTAGCACAGGCTCACAAGTCCTGGCAACATCCTCTTCTAGCTTCTCTGTGCTCTTTACAGCTTAATGACATCCTTCCTATTGCAGAGTGACCAAAACTGAACACAATACTCCAAATGCAGCCTCAAAATCTTGTGCAACTGTAACACAATATTGCAACTTCTTTACTCAACACCCTGATTAATGAAGGTATCAAAAGCCGTTACTACCCATTCCTCAAACCTCCCTGAGAGGATGTTAGTCCTTTTCCAGTTCTGATGCACCCTGTCCCTCTTGTACAGGTCACACCTGCCCAGAAGTGATCCCAGTAATCTCATCAGCTAAAGGCCTGTCTTCTGCACCAGTTCTTCAGCAATGCGTTCATCTATTCTATTGTTACCATCATTGGCATATGGCACTGAGAGGAATTTTGAGATTACACTCTGGAAGTTCTGCTTTGTAAACTTCTACCAAACTCTCTAAGTTCACCCTGTCGGATCTCACCTCTCGTTCTGCCTAGGTTGTCAGTACCATTGTGTACAACAATCTCAGCTGTTTTCCCTCCCCTTTCAGAATGTCCCGGATCCAATCCAAGACATCCCTGTCCTTGACACGTGAGAGGCAACAAACCATCCTGGGATCTCGCTCTGAGCCAAGGGGAAGTCCATCTCTTCCCCACACCACAGCTCACTGAGATGTTTCCTTGCCCTGCTGTGCATCACAGCCAACTGTGGTGCCACACCTTGGCTACTGCTGCAACTTTCCTCTGAGAGACCTACTCTGTCTGCGAGGGGAATGACCACAGGGCACTCACTCCTGCACGACCTGCCTGCACTTACTGCTCCTCCTGGTCATCCACCTCCTTCCTTTCTCTACCTGCAGTGTGACTAATTGCTAAATTCAGTCAACAAAGTTCTCCGTAAATCAAATTCTCCACGGCACTACACAGTGGGAAGCTGCAGCTGGACACAGCCTCCTGCAGGTGTAGTCAGACACACCAGAAATGTTCCCAAACTCCCACAGGAAGAGCAGACCACTGGCCTAACCTCCATAACCTTTCCTCTTGTTCTACCCTTATTAGACCTTTGATGTATATGGTCTCACTTCCACCTGGCATTACTCTGCCCATCTTATTAGATCAATATCACCATGTAACCAATCACTCTTCAGACAGAAATCCAGATACACACATTCTGTCCCAAATAAACCTCCTCACCATGGGTGGCACATTGGCGCAGTAGTACAGCTGCTGCCTCCCAATGCCAGAGACCCGGGTTTGATCCTGACTACGGGTGCTGTCTATATGGAGTTTGCACGTTCTTGCTGTGACTGCGTGTGTTTCCTCTGGATGCTCTGGTTTCCTCCCACATCCCAAAGACGTGTGGGTTTGTAGGTTAATTGTCCCTAGTGTGTATGATAGAACTAGTGTACTGGTGATTGCTGTTCAGCACGGACTCAATGGGCCTGTTTCACTCTGTATCTCTGAAACTAAAAACATGTACACGTTACTGAAGGAATCACAGATCAGAGGAGCAGGACATGTCACAAGAGGGTCTGATGTCAGAAGGCAGCTGCTTTGTGGATCGCTGACTGAGGGCAAACGATTAGGTGGTGACAGAACAAGTTTCAGAGATGCTCGTACAGTATTCTTGAAGCCTTTCAACATCGACACACTCCATTGGTAACAATGAACAGTGGATTGTCTTATTTGGCATACCTGCATAAAGTGTGTGCTCGGTCGTAAAGAGTCATCACGGAAACAGGCCCATTGATCAAACTCGTCCATGCCGACCAAGGTGCCTCACCTAAGCTAGTACCATTTCCTTAGGTATGGCCCATATCCCACTAAACCTTTCCTGTCCATGTGCCTGCCCAAATGTCTTTTAAATGCTATTATTGTACGTGCCTCAACGATCTCCTCTGGCAGTTCATTTTCCATAACTACCACCCTTTGTGTGAAGAAATTCTTATTAATTCTTTCCCCTCTCACCTTAGGCCTCTGCTCTCAGGTTCTTATCCTGGGTAAAAAACTGTACATTCACCATATCCATTCCCTATGACTGATGAAAGCCAATACACTAAAACTCCTCTTTAATACCCAAACCACCCGTGATGCCACTTTCAGGGAACTACACTTTACACTAGCACTTTCACTGCTTAGTTTTTAGTTTAGTTAGAGATACAACGTGGAAACAGGCCCTTCGGCCCACTGAGTGCGCAGATGAGCAATCCCCACACATTAACACTAATCTACACACACTAGGGACAAATTACAATTATACCCCGCCAATTATCCAACAAACCTGTATGTCTTTGGGGTGTGGAAGGAAACCGGAGATCCTAGAGAAAACCCACACAGGTCACGGGGAGAACTTACAAACACTGTACTGACAAGTACTTGTAGTCAGGATCGAACCCGGGTCTCTGGCGCTGTAAGGCAGCAACTCTACTGCTGCACCGCCCGATCCCTCTGCTCTACAACACTCCACAGGCCCCTCCCATTCACTGCGAAGGTTCTACTCTGGTTTGACTTTACAAAATTTAACATCTTGCACTGATCTGCATAAAACTCCATTTGTCTCTCCTCGGCCCACTTGCCCAGCAGATCAAGACCCTGCTGTAATTTTTGATAACCCTCTTTGCAATCTGCGATACCACCTACTTTATTGTCATCTACAAACTTACTAATCAAGCCTTGTACACTCTCATCCAAATCAGTTGTAACCTGAGACAAGCCTCTTCATTGTCCACTATACCACCAATCTTCTCTCAACCTTATTGTTCCAAACGTGCGTTTCAAGGTGGATAAGGAAAGGTACAAGGACTAGAAAATAAGGATCTGAAGTGGGGAAGGATGATATGAATGTCATGAAACAGGACCTGGCAAAGGTTGACTGGGAGCAGGTACATCCATAAACCTACCAGTCATGCCATCCAGATTCTAATTATTAATATGGCAATATGATCTCTAAAGCAGCTTCTGTGATAATGACACTATTTGCATGCTCTCACAATCAAAGCACTCAGACTGGCACACAAATAATTCTATTTACCTGACAGACGTTTGGTGGCCATTGAAGTGCCAGAATATTATCGGAACGACCTTCCAAGTTAAATTTGCTATAAAACAAAAGTGTTTTCATTAACGGATCTGTGAACTGGCCACAAAAGGAAGTGCTGATAGAGCAAATAGTAATTGGCGGTACAGCCCCCATTCACCTACTGCATATAAACCACCACAACACACACTCACCTGGTAACTCCAGAGATGGGGGTAGAGATGTCAAAGGGAGGGAAAGAGTCAGAGTGGTCTAGGTGGGAGCAGAGTCAAAGTGGCAGCAGGGGTCATGAAATGTTTACATTCCATCTGAGTACACCAATCCAGTCATCTAGGTAGACAGAGCTCGGTTCAGTTTAGTTTATTGTCACATGTATCGAGGTACAGTGAAAAGCAGTGAAAAGTGACCAAAGGCAGCAGATCAAAACACCATCCACATTCCCCTCAGCCCCACACTTTCTGAACTTGGACGTTTCCTCACTTGCTTCCAATCCACTCACCACCCTCCCATTCATCTAGGCTTAATCAATGTAAATGCTGCATTCTCCAAGTTTATAATGTGAAGGTATTTCTGGGGCTACTTGGATTATGAATCCAAATCAGGTCTTACATTGTTCAATCCATGGTCTATAAAGAATATCAAGACAATAATGAATACTCTCCACATTCCTAGATGCGTGCACTTCCAATGACACTCGGAATGCTTGACTCATGTCTAGATGACCAAGGTGAATAACGCATTTAATGAGCACCCAGTCTATTCACACCCTCCACAGTGATACACCATGGCTGCAGTGTGTCCAGATTAAACTCCATCAGTCGTTTCTCTGCACATATTTTCAACCTATCTATATCCTGCTGAATCATTCGACAAGCCTCCTCACTATCCATAACTGCACCAATTAGGCAGCATCTCTAGAGAAAAGGAATAGATGATGTTTCAGGCTGAGTGAGAGTGTCAGTCCGAAGAAGGATTTCGACCCGATACGTCACCTAGACGTTTCTCCGGAGATGCTGCCAGACCAGCTCGGTCTTTACATATGCATGGGCGCAATCCCTTGTTAGGACAGGACGAGGCACTGGCACCTCAGGCTTGCCCCGGCCACTTGGCCTTAGTCTCAGTGGAAGTGCTGGCTGTCTCGGATTTTTTCCTGACAGCCCAGTCTTGACCACACAATGGTACTGGCAGTCTCAGTTTTGTCCCAGTAACTCAGTCTTCATCGGACGTGTGACAGGGGAACACAGCTAACAGGGAGCCCTGCGCCTTGCGCCTTGCGCCTTGCCCCTTGCCCCTTGCCCCTTGCCCCTTGCCCCTTGCCCCTTGCCCCTTGCCCCTTGCCCCTTGCCCCTTGCCTTTCCCTTTCCCACACTCTCCCTTTTCGCTAGAATGCCTAGGTTTATAGGGAACAGGCT
>NW_027601541.1:62165-69165 GCF_053455715.1 Rhinoraja longicauda | reverse complement strand
CAAGTTAGATTTGCTATAAAACAAAAGTGTTTTCATTAACGGATCTGTGAACTGGCCACACGAGGAAGTGCTGATAGAGCAAATAGTAATTGGCGGTACAGCCCCCATTCACCTACTGCATATAAACCACCACAACACGCACTCACCTGGTAACTCCAGAGATGGGGGTAGAGATGTCAAAGGGAGGGAAAGAGTCAGAGTGGTCTAGGTGGGAGCAGAGTCAAAGTGGCAACAGGGATCATGAAATGTTTACATTCCATCTGAGTACACCAATCCAGTCATCTAGGTAGACAGAGCTCGGTTCAGTTTAGTTTCTTGTCACATGTATCGAGGTACAGTGAAAAGCAGTGAAAAGTGACCAAAGGCAGCAGATCAAAACACCATCCACATTCCCCTCAGCCCCACACTTTCTGAACTTGGACGTTTCCTCACTTGCTTCCAATCCACTCACCACCCTCCCATTCATCTAGGCTTAATCAATGTAAATGCTGCATTCTCCAAGTTTATAATGTGAAGGTGTTTCTGGGGCTACTTGGATTATGAATCCAAATCAGGTCTTACATTGTTCAATCCATGGTCTATAAAGAATATCAAGACAATAATGAATACTCTCCACATTCCTAGATGCGTGCACTTCCAATGACACACGGAATGCTTGACTCATGTCTAGATGACCAAGGCGAATAACGCATTTAATGAGCACCCAGTCTATTCACACCCTCCACAGTGATACACCATGGCTGCAGTGTGTCCAGATTAAACTCCATCAGTCGTTTCTCTGCACATATTTTCAACCTATCTATATCCTGCTGAATCATTCGACAAGCCTCCTCACTATCCATAACTGCACCAATTAGGCAGCATCTCTGGAGAAAAGGAATAGATGATATTTCAGGCTGAGTGAGAGTGTCAGTCCAAAGAAGGATTTCGACCCGATACGTCACCTAGACGTTTCTCCGGAGATGCTGCTAGACCAGCTCAGTCTTTGCATATGCATGGGCGCAATCCCTTGTTAGGACAGGACGAGGCACTGGCACCTCAGGCTTGCCCCGGCCACTTGGCCTTAGTCTCAGTGGAAGTGCTGGCTGTCTCGGATTTTTTCCTCACAGCCCAGTCTTGACCACACAATGGTACTGGCAGTCTCAGTTTTGTCCCAGTAACTCAGTCTTCCTCGGACGTGTGACAGGGGAACACAGCCAACAGGGAGCCCTGCGCCTTGCGCCTTGCGCCTTGCGCCTTGCGCCTTGCGCCTTGCCCCTTGCCCCTTGCCCCTTGCCCCTTGCCCCTTGCCCCTTGCCCCTTGCCCCTTGCCCCTTGCCCCTTGCCCCTTGCCCCTTGCCCCTTGCCTTTCCCTTTCCCACACTCTCCTTTTCACTAGAATGCCTAGGTTTATAGGGAACAGGCTGAAAAGGTTCTGGTGACCAAACCAATATAAGCTAATTGCCCCCCGCTGTTACCAATGATGCTGAGAATTGCCTCTCCTGGCCTGTCAGCCAATGAGAGGGACAGGAGCGGCATCTGAAGGAGGGGTCCCTCTCACATTGTGCACATCAACTTTGAATTCAATCTATCAAGTCTCTGTGGATCTCATGTACTTTAGCCTTTACATCAGCCTACCATGAAGGCCTGTGTTGAAAACTTTACTAAAATCCATTTATTCAACACCCATTGCCCTACGTTCAATCATCTTTGTCACCTCCTCAAAAAACTCAACCAATTTTTTAAGATATCATCTCCCCCTCCCAAAGTCATGTTGACTATCCCTTAAAAGACTTATTATGGATAAATTACGATTCTATCCCTAAAAATCTTCTCCACCAATTTTTCTACCACAGCCTCACCATCCTATGAATGACCTGTTTTGTCTCTATTTCCTGCCTCAAATGAAGGAATTGCAATGGGGTACCTGCAGAACTTTGGGATCTTGCATGTGGCTAAAGAGGATACAAAGATCTTTGTCAAGGCCCCAGCAGTCTCCACTCTTGTATTTTCAATGATCTGGGATAGATCCCATTAGGCGCTGGGGAGTTATCCACTATATTATTCTTGTAGAAAACAATACCTGTGCCACAGTGGCCCAAGGGTGATACAGTGACACAGCTGGTAGAGCTGCTGCCTCACAGTGCCCAGGACCAAAGTTTGATCCTGACCTTGGATGCTGCCAGTGACACAACTATACCTCGCGCTCCCGCATCTCGTGCCTCGTTAGCCCAACCGAGGGTTCGAGACCCCCCCGCTAATCCGTATGTCCCTACATGACCCCTCCCCCCAGAACCCTCGAAACCATACCTCACGGGTGCCCGGACCTCCCTCCTGGAACGCGTACGGAGGGGGGAACCCGATACCGCCAATGTGATGGGAGGCGGTGAGGTCGCCGCCGCCGGAGGCGATGGAGGGGCCACGGAAGTGGAGGGCGTAGGCGACGGAGAGCGCTTGATCGGGAACGGGGGCCCGGGCCCAATCATAGGTGGCGGGGGGCTGAGGGGTGGCAACCAAGGCACCGCTGGCGGCAGCAGGGGGGCGGCCATAGGCCGGCCCCGGCGCGGAGGTTGAGCCACCGACACCGGGAGGTCCTGGTCCAAATGGGCCGGCTTGAGCCGGGATACGGAAACGAGTTCCTGGCGATTACCCACCTGTAAGGTAAAAGTGACAGCCCCTCTCTTCAGTACCTGAAACGGGCCCTGATAAATCGGCTGAAGAGGGGGGCGGTGGGAATCTTTCCGCAGGAACACGAAATCACAGTCCCGCAAGACCGACGGGACGTGGACCGCCATGCTTCCGTGCCAGGAGGTCGGAACTGGAGCCAGAGAACCTACCCGTGCCCGGAGGGAACCCAACACCGACGTAACGGGTGGTGGCAAAGCGGGGGCTGGAAGGGAGGATGTCACCTCGTACCCGCAGGGGCGAACCGTAGACGAGCTCGGCCGAGGATGTGCCTAGCTCAGCCTTCGGGGCCTAACGAATGCCGAGGAGGACCCAAGGCAGCTGGTCAGCCCAATCGTGGCCGGTCAGTCGGGCACAGAGGGACGCCTTCAGCTGCCGATGGAAGCGCTCAACCATCCCGTTGGATTGGGGATGGTAGGCGGTGGTCTGCTGTAAACGAAACCCATACAACTGTGCCAGCGCGGCCCAGAGGGAGGAGGTGAACTGGGCTCCCCGATCTGTGGTGATGATAGCCGGGACGCCGAAACGGGCCACCCAATGCAACGCCAGGGCCCGTGCACAGGAGGCCGCCGAGGTGTCCGTCAATAGGAGCGCCTCCGGCCAACGTGTAAACCGATCCACCACCGTCAGCAGATGAGGATAACCCCGGGAATAAGGCAATGGACCCACCAAATCCACGTGGATGTGGAAAAAACGGACTGGGGGAACCTCGAAACTCTGGTATGGGGGCTGGACATGGCGATGAACTTTGGAGGTTTGGCACGGAATACAAGCACATGCCCAGGCTGCCACCTGCTTCCGCAGGCCGTGCCAGACAAACCGGGCGGCCACCATGGCTGAAGTCGCCCTGATGGACGGATGTGACAGACCGTGAATGGCCTCAAAAACCTTACGCCGCAAGGCAGCAGGCACCACCGGGCGAGGGCGTGGAAGGGAAACGTCACACCACAACTTGGTACCTGTGGGGCCACACGCCACCTGCTCCAAACGCAGTCCCGAGGCTGTGGAGGCGTACACCGCGGCAGTTCCTTCCAGGCGCTGAGCCTCCGCTAGCTCCTGGAAATCCACCTGTCCACCTACCGCGGCTACGGAGGGAATGGCCGGCCGGGACAGGGCATCAGCAACAGCATTCAGCCTACCCGCAATATGACGGACATCGGTGGTAAACTCCGAAATCAGGGTGAGGTGCCGCTGCTGGTGAGCTGACCACGGGTCAGAAACCTTAGCAAAAGCGAATGTCAGAGGTTTGTGATGCGTGTAGGCCACAAAAGAACGGCCTTCCAAAAAATAGCGGAAGTGGCGGACTGCTAAATAGAGGGCCAGGAGCTCCCTATCAAACGCACTATATTTGAGCTCGGCTCGCGAGAGCTGCCGGCTGAAAAACGCCAAGGGCTGCCATTGACCTTCGACCTGCTGCTCCAAAACCCCACCCACCGCCACGTCTGAGGCGTCCACCGTCAGCGCCGTGGGGGCGGAGGAGCGCGGGTGCACCAGCATGGTGGCGTTGGCGAGGGCCTGTTTGACCGCGACAAAAGCCGTCTCTGCAGATGCGGACCATACCAACTCGGCGGGGTTACCCGCGAGGCATTGAAAAAGGGGGCGCATGACCCGAGCTGCTGCATGCACGAACCGGTGATAAAAGTTCACCATGCCCACGAATTCCTGCAAACCCTTGATGGTAGTAGGGCGTGGAAAAGAGCGGACCGCCTCCACCTTAGCTGACAAAGGAGTGGCTCCGGCCGATGTAACCCGGTGACCCAAAGAATCTACCGCCGACAGGCCGAATTGGCATTTGAACGGATGGAGAATCAGGCCGTGGTCCTGCAGCCTCTGGAATACAGTGCGGAGGTGGACTAAGTGCTCCTGGACCGAACGGCTGGCAATCAAAATGTCATCGAGGTAAATAAACACGAACGGCAAACCTCGACCCACACGGTCCATCACACGATGGAATGCCTGAGCTGCGTTTTTAAGGCCGAAAGACATGCGCAACCACTCAAACAACCCGAACGGAGTAATGGTAGCCGTCTTTGGAATGTCCGGCGGGTGGACCGGGATCTGATGATATCCCCGCACCAAATCAATCTTAGAAAAAATTGTAGCCCCCTCCAGGCTAGCTGAGAAGTCCTGTATGTGCAAGGGTTTCTTGACAATATCCAGATCCAACCAGGGAAGGGACCATACTGGACCTTGTATTGGGAAATGAGCCTGGCCAGCTGATTGGAGTTTCAATGCAGGAGCATATTGGGATCAGCAAACACAACTCCGTATATTTGCAGTAAGTTACGGACAAGGATAAGCCTGGACCTTCGGGGAATGTGCTACATTGAGGTGAGGCTAATGACATCAGTATTAGGCACGTGCTGGGGAGAGAGGACGGAAGGCAAGAATAGCAAGGCTCAGGATCCTTGGATGTCAAGAGATGCTGCAAGTTTAGTCAAAAAGAAAAAGGAAGTTTGAGGAAGTTGAAATTGGGCCTTTGAGAAATGTAGACAATAAGAAGAAAACAAAACTTCCATGGCAAGTTGGATTAAGGAGCATCCCAAGATATTTTATTCATTGTTGACAAATAAGTGGGTAACTAAGGAGGGGATTGGAACAGTCAAAGGTAAATAAGAGAATTTATGCATGGATTCACCGAAAATGGGTGAGTTACTAAATGAGTTCTTTGCAGCTGTATTCACCAAGGAGAGAATAGTGCAATCACAGAGGGGTACATTGATATTCTAGGGCATGTTGATCATTTTGACTGTTTATCATTATTGTCCTATTCTGCTGCAGGCTCTGGTGCCTGTGGTAAGAGCAGGGAGTGTACCTCTGGCAGTTGCAAGAACTTGTGGTTGGAACATGTCGTATAGGAAGCCTGTGTGACCACAGACCCATCTGATCTCATGAGCCTGCAGCCTGGGGATGTATAAAGCCTGAGCATCCCACTGTGCATTACAGCTACAATAGCCTACAACTGTCTCCGCCGTGACATGGGTCTGCCATTCCTCCTGAGTACTTTGCACCTGCATTCACCAAGGAGAGAATAGTGCGATCAGGGAGGGGTATATTGATATTCTAGGGACATGTGATCAAGAAGGAGGAGGTTTACTCTGCTTTAGTTCAGAGATACAGCATGGAAACAGGCTCGTTGGCTCTCCATGTCCATTCCGACCATTGATCACCCATACACACTAATTCCATGCTATCCTGCTTTCTCATGTACTTCCTACACATCAGGGGCAATTTACGGAAGCCAAATAACCTACAAACCCGCATGTCTTTGGGATGTCGGAACAGGGAGAATGGGCAAACTCAACACTGGCAGCATCCGAGGTCAGGATCAAACTTTGGTCCTGGGCACTGTGAGGCAGCAGCTCTACCAGCTGTGTCACTGTGTCGCCCTTGGGCCACTGTGGCACAGGTATTGTTTTCTAGAAGAATAATATTGTGTCCAAGAAAACTCCCGGAACAGATATATGGGAAAAATGTAAAAGCAACAGAGGAGTTGCAGTGGGTGACTTTAATTTTTCCAATATGGACTTATCTCCCCTTGGTGCCACAAACTTAGATGGGGCAGAATTTTTGTAGGTGCATCTAGGAGGGTTTCTTGACAATATCTAGATCCAACCAGGGAAGGGACCATACTGGACCCTGTATTGGGAAATGAGCCTGGCCAGCTGATTGGAGTTTCAATGCAGGAGCATATTGGGAACAGTAAACACAACTCCATATGTTTTCTGAAAGTTACGGATAAGGATAAATCTGGACCTTGGAGGAGAGTGCTAAGTTGAGAAGATGCCAATGACATCAGTATTAGGCATGAGCTGGGGAGACAGGATGAAAAGCAAGAATGGCAAGGCTCACGAACCTTCGATGACAAGTTTAGTCAAAAAGAAAAAAAGAAGCATATGTAAGGATGAAGAAACTGAAATTGGGCCTTTGAGAAATGTAGACAATAAGAAGAAAACAAAACTTCCATGGCAAGTTGGATTAAGGAGAATCCCAAGATATTTTATTCATTGTTGACAAATAAGTGGGTAACTAAGGAGGGGATTGGAACAGTCAAAGGTAAATAAGAGAATTTATGCATGGATTCACCGAAAATGGGTGAGTTACTAAATGAGTACTTTGCACCTGTATTCACCAAGGAGAGAATAGTGCAATCACGGAGGGGTATATTGATATTCTAGGGCATGTTGATCATTTTGACTGTTTATCATTATTGTCCTCTTCTGCTGCAGGCTCTGGTGCCTGTGGTAAGAGCAGGGAGTGTACCTCTGACAGTTGCAAGAACTTGTGGTTGGAACATGTCGTATAGGAAGCATATGTGACCACAGCCCCATCTGAT
>NW_027601541.1:45665-61665 GCF_053455715.1 Rhinoraja longicauda | reverse complement strand
TCTGTTTCCACACTGTATGACTATGAAAAAATGAATGCAGACATATTATTTCAGAAGCTTGAAGCAGATCAGCCAGTCTCACCTCGCTCTGCTCCACGGCAGAGTCCTGCCGGTTGAACTTGGGCGGGTGTCCAGGCCGCCTCCCAGTGCCAAACCGCCTCCTGCCTCGGCCACGACTCCTGCTCTTTGACCTGTCACCAGAGATTTGAAAAAATAAAACACTGGGAACCATATCCATGATTGAAAATGGCAATGACCCAAGGAAGGACGGTGACAGCAAATGTCAAAACCAACAGTCAAGAAAGAAAAGCTCATTCTCAGTTCTCGTGCTACATTGGTTGGCAGACAGAAAGCAAAGTGTGGGGATAAATGGGTCCCTTTCAGAATGGCAGGCAGTGACTATTGGGGTACCGCAAGGCTTGGTGCTGGGACCGCAGCTATTTACGATATACATTAATGACGGATGAAGGGATTAAAAGTACCATTAGCGAATTTGCAGATGATACAAAGCTGGGTGGTAGTGTGAGCTGTGAGGAAGATGCTATAAGGTTGCAGGGTGACTTGGACAGGTTGTGTGAGTGGGCGGATGCATGGCAGATGCAATTTAATGTGGATAAGTGTGAGGTTATCCACTTTGGTGGTAAGAATAGGAAGGCAGATTATTATCTGAATGGTGTCAAGTTAGGAAAAGGGGACGTACAACGAGATCTGGGTGTCCTAGTACATCAGTCACTGAAAGGAAGCATGCAGGTACAGCAGGCAGTGAAGAAAGCCAATGGAACGTTGGCCTTCAGAACAAGAGGAGTTGAGTATAGGAGCAAAGAGGTCCTTCTGCAGTTGTATAGGGCCCTAGTGAGACCGCACCTAGAGTACTGTGTGCAGTTTTGGTCTCCAAATTTGAGGAAGGATATTCTTGCTATTAAGGGCGTGCAGCATAGGTTCACTAGGTTAATTCCCGGAATGGCAGGACTGTCATTTGTCGAAAGACTGGAGCGGCTAGGCTTGTATACACTGGAATTTAGAAGGATGAGAGGGGATCTTATCGAAACATATAAGATTATTAAGGGGTTGGACACGTTAGAGGCAGGAAATATGTTCCCAATGTTGGGGGAGTCCAGAACCAGGGGCGACAGTTTAAGAATAAGGGGTAGGCCATTTAGAACGGAGATGAGGAAAAACGTTTTCAGTCAGAGAGTTGCAAATCTGTGGAATTCACTGCCTCAGAAGGCAGTTGAGGCCAATTCTCGGAATGCATTCAAGAGAGAACTAGATAGAGCTCTTAAGGATAGCGGAGTCAGGGGGTACGGGGAGAAGGCAGGAACGGGGTACTGATTGAGAATGATCAGCCATGATCACATTGAATGGTGGTGCTGGCTCGAAGGGGCGAATGGCCTCCTCCTGCACCTATTGTCTATTGATTGATAACCGCTCAATCCCACTGTTTCCATTGCTTTTGTACAGTTTCTGCAGTATGTACATGGAATACATGTATCTACATGGAAATAAAGTGGCCATTTGATAAAGTGGAACAGAATAAATCTTTTTACAAAATTAAAGCCTGTAAGTATCACTGTGGGTTCAAGTGTTATTAAAGCCTGTAAGTATCATTGTGGGTTCAAGTGTTATTAAAGCCTGTAAGTATCATTGTGGGTTCAAGTGTTATTAAAGCCTGTAAGTATCATTGTGGGTTCAAGTGTTATTAAAGCCTGTAAGTATCATTGTGGGTTCAAGTGTTATTAAAGCCTGTAAGTATCATTGTGGGTTCAAGTGTTATTAAAGCCTGTAAGTATCATTGTGGGTTCAAGTGTTATTAAAGCCTGTAAGTATCATTGTGGATGTGTGTAACTTGCCCACACCGACCAACAATGAAACTTACCAATTTGCACATCCTCACAGAATAACTCCAGTTTAACAATAGAAATTGCGGAGGTGGAGAGGCTATTCAGAAACCAGAAAAGCAGGAAATCTCCAGGACCGGACAATATCATATATCATATCATATATATACAGCCGGAAACAGGCCTTTTCGGCCCTCCAAGTCCGTGCCGCCCAGTGATCCCCGCACATTAACACTATCCTACACCCACTAGGGACAATTTTTACATTTACCCAGCCAATTAACCTACATACCTGTACGTCTTTGGAGTGTGGGAGGAAACCGAAGATCTCGGAGAAAACCCACGCAGGTCACGGGGAGAACGTACAAACTCCTTACAGTGCAGCACCCGTAGTCAGGATCGAACCTGAGTCTCTGGCGCTGCATTCGCTGTAAAGCAGCAACTCTACCGCTGCGCTACCGTGCCGCCCAATGTTTCCCCCTCTACTCTCAAGCTCTGTGCCGAACAACTGGCTCCGATCTACAGACATTTTCAACCAGTCCCTGTAAACCTGCACTGTCCCTGCCTGCTTCAAGATCTCCACTATTGTCCCTGTACCCAAAAAGACAAGGATCACTGGTCTTAATGACTACAGGCCTGTCACACTTACCTCTGTAGTCATGAAGACCTTTGAAAGACGTGCTGGCCCAGCTGAAAAACCATCACAAACCCCCTGCTGGACCCCCTGCAGTTTGCATACAGGGCCAATACAGGTGGATGATGCAGTCAACCTAGGCCTGCACTTCATCCTCCAGCACTTAGACCACAAGGGGACCTATGCCAGGATTCTGTTTGTGGACTTTAGCTCTGCTTTTAACACCATTGTGCCAGAGCTACTACACTACAAACTCTCCCAGCTGACTGTGCCTGAACCCCTCTGTTAGTGGATCATCAACTTCCTGACGGACAGGATTACTGGTTTTAATGACTACAGGTGTGTTGCACTGACCTCTGTAATCATGAAAACCCTTGAAAGACGAGCTGGCCCACCTGAATAATATCACAACGCCTCTGCTGGACCCCCTGCAGTTTGCATACCGGGCCAATAGATCAGTGGATGACGCAATCAACCTAGGCCTGCACTTCATCCTCCAGCAGGGAACCTTTGCAAGGATTTTGTTTGTGGATTTTAGATCTGCATTCAACACCATTGTGCCAGAGCTACTACACTCCAAACTCTCCCAGTTAACTGTGCCTGAACCCCTCTGTCAGTGGATCACCAACTTCCTGACAGAAGCAGCATGTGAGGCTGGGAAAGCACATCTCGGACCCACATTGAGTCCGTCCTCACCTTCTCCATCATGGTCTGGTTTGGCTCAGCCACCAAGCACGACATCCGGAGGCTGCAACGGATCGTTCGCACAGCTGAGAAGGTTGTTGGCTGCAACCTTCCCCCCATTGACGAACTGTTCACTGCAAGGGCCAGGAAGCAAGCGGGCAAGATCATCTCTGACCCCTCTCACCCTGGCCACAAGCTCTTTGAAGCACTTCCCTCTGGAAGGCGACTCCGGACTGTCAAAGCAGCCACAGCCAGACATAAAAACAGCTTTTTTTCCACGTGTGATAGTTCTACTCAATAACCAAAGTCTGTAGTCTCCTTTTTGCTCTGGTTTATTTTCACCCACATGTTTAGACCGTAATGGTGTATCCTTATTGTTTTGATGTGTTTATGTGCAGGGGGGGACTCCTAAGGACCTTCTACAACATGGTAGTATAAGAAAATAGCTGCAGATGCTGGTACAAATCGAAGGTTGGAGTACAAAATGCTGGAGTAACCCAGCATGTCAGGCAGCATCTCAGAAGAGAAGGAATGGGCGACATTTCGGGTCGAGACCCATCTTCAGACTGATGTCAGGGGGGCGGGACAAAGGAAGGATATAGCTGAGACAGGAAGATTATCGGCCATCTTCTATGGAGTGGTCTGTTGGAGCAGCATCATCTCAGCGGCGGAAGGGAAGAGACTCGACAAGCTGGTCAGGAAGGCCAGCTCTGTCCCGGGATGCCCCCTCGACTCAGTGCAGGCGGTGGGAGAGAGGAGGATGATGGCAAAGCTAACATTGCTGCTGGACAACGACTCCCACCCCATGCTGGACACTGTCACTGCACTGAGTAGCTCCTTCAGTGACAGACTCCTTCACCCCAAGTGCGTGAAGGAGAGATATAGGAGGTCCTTCCTTCCCGCTGCTGTGAGACTGCACAACCAGCACTGCTCCCACTGCTCCTCAGGGAGGAGCCAGCGCTGCCGTCGTAGCTGCGGCTTGCCTGCAGTCCGTCTGTCTTTTGTGTTTTTTGTTGTTTTTGTCTGAATTGTAGTTTTAATATGGTGTAGGGTTTGTATGTTATGTTTGGGGGGGGGGTGGGAGGGAACGGGAACTATAAAATTCTCTCTCCTGAACGGAGACGCGACCTTTGTTTCTGTGTCGTGTCTCCGTTCCCGTTGCGGCCTACCACCGGCCATGCACCTGGGACCACCTGGGGCTCTGGTTCGCAGAGCCCACGGCCCGGACTCACCACCTGCGGCGCTGGCTGCCTGCGGATGCTGCGGGAGCGGCTGCAACTCGTCTCCAGTGGCTCCGGCGCGGGCCGCGTGGACGTCGGAAGCCCGCAGGCCCCTGGGTGGGGGCCGACATCGGGAGCTCCGGCAGCGGCAGAGGCAGCGTGTTCGCCCGCCCCGAATCGTGGGGCTTGGGTCGGCCCGCCGCGAACCTTTCAGGCCACGGGATTTTCACCGCCCAGCGGGGGCTTCAATGTCGGGAGACCCGACCGCCCCGACGTGGCAACGACAACAGCCTGACCGCGGGACAAGACGGCAGGGGAAGAGAAAAAGACATTGTGGCCCTCCATCACAGTGAGGAGGGGACTGGAGGAGACTCACTGTGATGGATGTTTCTTTTTGTTTGGTGTTAGTTTGTGATTGTATGTGTTATTGCATTTTTATTGATTAATCTTATTGGTCTTTATAGAAGTTGGGATGTAATGTTGAAATTGTACAGGGCATTGGTGAGGCCGAATCTGGAGTATGGTGTGCAGTTCTGGTCGCCAAATTATAGGAAGGATGTCGACAAAATGGAGAGGGTACAGAGGAGATTTACTAGAATGTTGCCTGGGTTTCAGCACTTAGGCTACAGAGAGAGGTTGAATAGGTTGGGTCTTTATTCTTTGGAGCGTAGAAGGTTGAGGGGGGACTTGATAGAGGTTTTTAAAATTTTGAGAGGGACGGACAGAGTTGACGTGGGTAGGCTTTTCCCTTTGAGAGTGGGGAAGATTCCAACAAGGGGACATAGCTTCAGAATTGAGGGACAAAGGTTTAGGGGTAACATGAGGGGGAATTTCTTTACTCAGAGGGTTGTGGCTGTATGGAATGGGCTTCCGGTGGAAGTGGTGGAGGCTGGCTCGATTTTATTATTTAAGAGTAAATTGGATAGGTATATGGATAGGAGGGGATTGGAGGGTTATGGTCTGAGTGCGGGTAGATGAGACTAGGTCAGAGAGAGTGGTCGGCGTGGACTGGTAGGGCCGGACAGGCCTGTTTCCATGCTGTAGTTGTTATATGTTATTGTTCAACTGCGGGTAATGTTTCATTTCACTATACATTTATGTGTATGTGACAAATAAACGACTATTGACTATTGAGCAGACGAGTCAACAATAATAGCTAATAATAATAATAATAATACATTTTATTTATATAGCGCTTTTCATATACTCAAAGATGCTTTACAGGGATTTTGAGAACATAGGGAAATGAATAAATAGATAAATAAGTAAATAAATAAATGAACAGAGAAAGGAGGCAGAAGGTGAGGTGACCTTCAGTGGTTGAAGGCAGTACTGAACAGGTGAGACTTCAGCGATGTTTTGAATGTGGTGAGTGAGGAGGAGTCTCTAACGGTTTGGGGTAGTGAGTTCCATAGGGTGGGAGCAGCGATGGAGAAAGCCCTGTCCCCCCAGGATCTGAGTTTAGTCCGGATGTGGGGGGATAGGAGATTGGCAGCAGCAGAGCGGAGGGTGCAGGTGGGAGTGTGCCTGTGGAGGAGGTCGGTCAGGTAGGATGGGGCCAGGTTATGGAGGGCTTTGTAGGTTATGAGGAGGATTTTGTACTGGATTCTCTGGGGGATGGGGAGCCAGTGGAGTTTGTAAAGGACGGGGGTGATATGGTCACGGATCGAGGTGTGGGTGAGTAGACGGGCAGCGGAGTTTTGAATGTATTGAAGTTTATTGATGATTTTTGAGGGTGCGCCATAGAGGAAGCTGTTGCAGTAGTCCAGACGGGAGGTGATGAAGGCGTGGATGAGGGTTTCTGCAGCTGTGGAGGAGAGGGATGGACGGAGACGGGCAATGTTTTTGAGGTGGAAGAAGGCTGTCTTTTTGATGTGTTTGATGTGTTTGTCGAAGGAGAGGGTTTGATCAAGGATGATTCCATGATTCCGGATGTGAGGTGAGGTGGATACTGGGAGACCATCAATGTTGAGGATGAAGTTTTGGGTGGATTTGGTGAGCATTTTTGGACCAATGATGATGATTTCAGATTTGTTGCAATTGAGTTTGAGGAAGTTTGATTGAAGCCAAGATTTTATTTCAGTGATGCAGTTTGTCAGTGTAGAGTGTGTGGTGGTGGAGATTGACTTGGTGGAGATGAGGAGCTGGATATCATCGGCGAAGCAGTGGAAGTTGAGACCATGACGGCGGATTAATTGACCAAGGGGGAACAGGTAGAGGATGAAGAGGAGGGCGCCAAGGACTGAGCCTTGGGGGACACCTTGGGGGAGGGGAGCGGTGGGGGATTTACAGTTGTTAATGGAGATGAACTGGTGTCTGTCAGAGAGGTAAGATTTGAACCAGGATAGGGCTGTGCCGGTGATGTTAAGGGAGGTTTCAAGTCGGGTGAGGAGAATGGAGTGATTTATGGTGTCAAAGGCGGCGCTGAGGTCAAGTAGGATGAGGATGTTGAGGTTGCCAGCGTCGGAGGAGAGGAGAATGTCGTTTGTGATTTTTTTTTTTTTTTTTAAATAAAATTTTATTGGGGATAGGTACATAACCTGTTTACATCTTTACAGTCATACATTTTTGAATTGATAATATTGTCAATTATTATTATATACCTTTTACCCCTTTTTTTAAATTTATTTTATATAAACTAAATAAAGCTAACGAAGTAGATGAAGTGAAGAAAGAAAAGAGAGAGAAGAAAACTAAAAACAAAAACCAATTTAAAAGAAAAAATAACTAAAAACAAAAAAAAAATAAAAATAAGGAAAAAATTAGTTAAAGAAGAATGGAAAAATTTATTAAAATAACAAAAACTTCATTCGAGATATATTCGTACATTCCAAAGTATAGCATTTCATTCATTCTTTAGTCCGAGTGCTAGTCAGGTTCCTGTGCTGAACTATTCTGACCCTTTAAGTAATCAATAAAAGGAGACCATGTTTCAATGAATAATTCCTGTTTGTCCAACAGGGAAAATCTGATTCTTTCCACGTTTAAGGTCTCCGTCATTTCTATAATCCACATTTTAATTGTGGGGGCCGTAGGGCCTTTCCAAAATTTTAGAATTAATTTTTTTCCTGTTATTAAACTATAATCAATAAAGTTTTTTTGTGTTGTTCTGAATGTTTTATTTAATTCTAATTCTAATATTCCGAGTATAATTAATTTTGGATCTGGGTCCAATTGTGTGCTGGTTATTTTAGATATTATACTAAAAATATTTACCCAAAATTTTTTAATTTTTATACAGTTTGCAAACATATGAGATAATGTAGCTTCTAAATGTTGACATTTATCACATTTAGGTGAAATATGTTGGAAAATTTTATGTAGTTTTGTTTTTGAATAATGTAACCTATGTAATACTTTAAATTGTATTAGAGAATGTCTGGCGTTTAGTGAACACTGATCTATATGTTGCAAACTTTCTTCCCAAGTATCTTTCGTTATTACTTGATTTAATTATTTTTCCCATTTTTGTCTATATAAATCCGTAGAAGGCATGTCACTGTCTAATAAAATATTATATATATAAGATATTAATTTTTCTGTATTAGGATGTTTGTTCCAACATTCGTCAAGAATTTCTGAATTTCTAATTTGAAAATTTTGGGAGTTCGACTTTACGTAATCTCTAAGTTGAAGATATCTGAAATAATCATTTCCACGAAGACCATAAATCTGTTGCAACTCCTGAAATGTCAGAAAGGTGCCTTCCTTATAAAGTTGTCCCATATTTTTAATTCCATAATTCTTCCACTGTGTAAAACCCCGGTCTAACCATGAAGGCTTAAACAAAGGATTATTCACAATTGGAAGAAAAAGCGATAAATTATCTAGTTTTAATGTCTTTTTTAATTGTTTCCAAATTCGTATAGTACTAAATATTATAGGGTTTTCCCTATAAATTTTTTTGTTTAATTTAGACGTGGCAAATAATATCGAACCAATATCAAAAGGCAAACAATCTTCCTTTTCCATTTTTAACCAGTCTGGTTGAAGATCTATTTCTTCCAACCAGAAATTCATATTTTTAATATTAACTGCCCAGAAATAAAACAAAAAATTGGGTAAAGCCAGGCCTCCATTTATTTTTGATTTACACAAGTGTCTTTTATTTATCCTATGATTCTTATAATCCCAGATGAAATCATTAACAATAGAGTCCAATTTTTTAAAAAAGTTTTTTGTCAAATATATCGGAATTGTCTGAAAAAGGTATAATATTTGCGGTAAAAAAATCATTTTTATGGCATTAATTTTGCCTACCATTGAGATGGGGAGTGTTTTCCAGTATTGAATATTCTTATGTAGTTTGTTCAGTAACGGGGGGAAGTTTGCTTTAAATAATGATGTATATATCTTAGTTACATAGATACCTAGATATTTAAATTTTTCATTTACTATTTTAAATGGAAATTGTTGTATTATCTGTTTGTTATGTTCCCTTATTGGCATAATTTCGCTTTTATTCCAATTTATTCTGTATCCTGAAAGTGATCCAAATTGGGTTATTAGCTTTAATAAGTTTGGAATACTAATTTCTGGTTTTGTGATGTAAATTAATACGTCATCTGCATATAGAGAAATTTTGTTCTCTGTGTCCTTTGTGTTATATCCATGTATTTCCGGATGCCCCCTAACTCTTTCTGCCAGTGGCTCAATAGCAAGCGCAAATAATAATGGGGATAACGGGCATCCTTGTCTACAACCTCTAGCTAGGCTAAATTTCGATGACAACCTTTGGTTTGTAAATATTCTAGCCGTGGGATTTGTATATAACAGTTTTATCCATGTACAGAATTTCTCCCCTAGCTGCATATTTTCCATCACCAAAAATAAATAAGACCATTCAACCTGATCAAATGCTTTTTCAGCATCTAGTGAGATTATTGCTAGATCTTCATTAATAATTCTCTTGGAATATATAATATTAAATAATCTTCTTAGATTATAGTATGAGTATCGTTTCTGAATGAAGCCTGTTTGGTCAGGGTGTATTAATTTATTCATCACTGTACTTAATCTATTCGCTAGTATTTTAGTTAAAATTTTTTGATCTGTATTTAAAAGTGCAATTGCTCTGTATGATCCCGGGTCTTCCGGATCTTTATCAGCTTTAGGAATCAGTATTATTATAGATTCATTTAAAGTATCTGGAAGTTTCTGTTGAGTATATATATACTCATACAGTCTATGTAAACGTGGGCTAAGCAAATCATAGAATTTTTTATAAAATTCGGAGCCTAAACCATCTGGTCCTACTGCTTTACCGTTTTTTAAAGAACCAATAGACTCCTCAATATCCTTTATCGTAATCTCCCTTTCTAATAATTCTCTATCGTTTGAATCTAAACCTTTTAAATTACATTTTTTTAAAAAGTCTGCTATTCCTTCTGATTGTGCTACGGTTTTAGTTGAATAAAGGTTCTGATAATATTGAAGAAATCTATCATTTATGTCCTTGGGCATTTTTAATAATTCTCCTGTCTCTGTTCTAATTTTATGAATTATTTTTTCCCCTTCCATTTTTCGTAATTGACGTGCTAATAGTTTTTGTGGTTTGTCTCCAAATTCAAAATGTAATTGTTTTGTTTTTTGATAAAGTTTTATTACTTGTTCTGAATACATTTTATTTAATTTATATTTCAATACAGCAATTTTATTATGTTTTAAAGTAGATGGCATTCTCGCATTTTCTATATCTAGTTGTTTAATTTCACTTTCCAATGTATGTTGCTTAATCCTGTTCTCTTTATTATAAAATGCTTGAGCAGAAATTAATGTACCTCGAACATACGCTTTAAACGTTTCCCACATAAGAGAAATAGGTGTGTCAGGGTTGTCATTTACCTCCAAAAATATTTGAATCTGTTTAATAATATATTCCTGGGATGACTTTTCGTTCAAAATTTGTGGGTTAAATCTCCAATATGCTTGTTTCTCGGACATTCCATTTAATTTAATCATGAATGTTACAGGTGCATGATCCGAAATTATAATGTTATGGTATTTTGAATTATAAATAAATGGAATAAACGTAGAGTCAACTAAAAAATAATCTATTCTTGAGTATGTTTTGTGTACTGGTGAGTAAAATGAATATTCCCGTCCAGTTGGGTTTTCTATTCTCCAGACATCCTTAATATTAGTGGTATTAATAAATGAATTTAAAAATACACTTGATTGAGATTTTTTTTTTTTTTGCATTGATGATCTATCTAAGTATGGATCTAATGTACAATTGAAGTCTCCTCCAATTATTAATTTATATTGTGTGAATTCAGGAATTTTATTAAATGTTTTATTAAAGAACATAGGGTTATCAAAATTAGGCCCGTAAACATTAAGAAGAATCACTTTTTCTCCATTTAATTCTCCAACTAATATAATATATCTGCCATCAATATCCACTATTGTTGAGGAGTTCTTAAAAGGTATTCCTTTACGAATTAGTATTGCAACTCCTCTAGACTTGTGGGAAAAGGAGGAGTGATATGATTCAGCAATCCACTTAGCTTTAAGTCTATGTTGAGATTCCTTCTTGAGATGTGTTTCTTGAAGAAATATTATATCAGTTTTGATTAAATTTAGATGTGCCAAAACTTTACCTCTCTTAATTGGTTCATTGATTCCCTTGACATTCCAACTACAAAATGTTATTCCCTGACCCCCACTTGTCATATTAATGTCTTGCATATTGTTTCTAAGGTGGTCTATAACCGAACAGAAGGTACAACACACAGAACCTGACCCTGCTCCCGAACCTCAAATAGATGAATTTAAAATCATATACAACGCTCTTCCGAACACATCTCCTTGTATTTGTCTTATTTTCCCATTCTAACATTAAGTTACAAAAATATTTAAAAAGAGAAAAGTGATAGAGTTGATTAATATAGGGTGAAAGAAAAGAAACTACCTCTACAATTAGTGTAGTTAGTGATAGCCACACTAACGTGGCTAGAATTCTAAAGACTTCCGTAGCCTTTGTAAAAAAAAAAAATTCTAGCTCCGTGCGCAAAGAAAATAAAGGGTTATTTCTAACATTCATATATCTTCTTTGGGAGTAACAAACTTATTTACATACCCATACATACACACACACGATATACCCCTATATATATATATACATACCCGTATGTATGCATACATAAGCACATAACCTCTACATATCTCTACATATCATATTAATTTTTCCACTAAATCTATCATAAATTTAATTTTAAATTGAAAAGTAAAGAGAAAAACGGTCAAACTTTATTATGACTTAGGCTAATTTACCTCTTGCATATCTTCCTAAATAATATAATTGTGTAATTCATTTCTATGTTAATCGAAGACTATTGATTATTCATCATTGTTATCAATCATATACAGTATTAAATTTATATGATTTATGTTAATGTTAATAATTTTATTAATAATTTTTAGTGGTAATATAGATATTTAATAAATATTGGTTATTACATATATAGTTATATATGAGTATACAGATAATAATAATGATTAGTAAACAGAAAAAACAGAAAAGATCACGGTTTTCTCCAATGTCCTCCATCCATTTCGGTTTCCGGATCTCCTCAAAGCTCTTGAAAAAACTTTAAAGGTCTTTTTAGATCTGGCGGGACTCCTAAAGGGTAATGTGAATTCTTCAGTCTGTCATGTTTCCGACTTCTTTAGCATATTCCAGTGCTTTTTCATGGTCTGTAAAAAAGTGTTCCTTGGACTTGTAGGAGACTCTTAGTCTTGCGGGATAAAGCAAGCTGTATCTCAGATCAGGTACCTTCTTCAAAATTCTCTTTGTCTCAATGAACTGCACTCTTTTCTTGTGAACTTCTACCGGATAATCGCGGTAAATACTGAATCTCGCACCTTCAAAAAGGAGCTGTCCGCCTCGAACCATTTTCCTCATTATATCATCCAATTCATGATCCAATTGCACCTTTACAATAATTTGTCTTGGGTGGGCATCATCCTGTATACGTTTTTGCTGCACTCTATGGGCTCGACCGAGTAAAGGTTTATGATCCAATTTTAAGGCTTTATGTAAAAGGTCTGCCACAAAATCCCGAGTACCCATTTCTTTCTCACCTCCTTCTTTCACCCCTACAATCCTTAGATTCTTACGTCTTTGCCGCCCCTCCAAATCGGTACATTTCTCATTTAATTTGATCACCATATCTGAGAGGCGTTGGTTTTCAGTAAGGAGTCGACTTGCCATTCCCTCATTTGACGTCGCCCATTTCTCCAGTTCGGTTAACGCTATTTGATGTTGACCAAGTTCATAATGAACGGGGTCCATCTCCGTTTTAACCTTCGTTTCCACCAAAACCAGCCTGGCTTCCAGTACTTCCATTTGCGCTTTGACCTCTTCCTCCCTCGTCCTCTTCCAACTTTCCAGCATGAGCTGAACGGTAGAAAGCATTTCTGTTTTAAATTCCGACCTAAAAGAGTCAAGTTTCTCACCAAAGGTTTTTAATTCGGCAGCAAGAAAAGTTTTAAAATCCTCCATTTCGGACTTTTTCATTCTCTTCGAAGGGTCTTCCTGGGCCCTCGTTGTAATTGCGGCCGAGGCCTCTAAAGGGCCTTCCTCTTCCATCTGCGGTTTTTTACCGGCTTTTTTTTGTGCCCCACGGGGGGGGGGGGCTGCGTTGTAACGACATATCTTAAAGTCGCGCGCCTGATGACGTCACGCAGGCAGCCGTTCAGATTGCGATCGCTGCAGGTAAAACCCAATTTTCTCCCGTTTTTTTTTCCCTCGGCACGGAGCTAGTTGGCGCTGGACTCAAGCCTCCATAGCGCCACCGGAAGTCCTCATCGTTTGTGATTTTGAGGAGCGCAGTTTCAGTACAGTGGTTGGAGCGGAATCCAGATTGGAAGGTTTCTTACAGGTTATTGGTAGAGAGGTGGTATTTGAGTTGGGAAGCTCTAGCACGTTCCAAAACTTTGGACAGAAAGGGTAGGTTGGAGATTGGTCTGAAAGAACACACGGAAACAAATGACAATTTATGTATCTTTTATTTATAATGAATGATCGCTTACTCTCTTGTTATCCACTCTGCTGCTGTAACAACTGTAAATTTACCCGGTGCGGGACGAATAAAGAAATATATTATTATGCTTTATTCTTAATTGTTAACTGTATGTTTGGGTTGTCATTTGTGAGCGGAGCACCAAGGCACATTCCTTGTATATGCATATTTGGCCAATAAACGTATTCATTCATTTAAGAGATTATGGGTATCTTATTTCCAGACTGCATTAAGTATTGATTAAATTGATTCATTGGAAGATTCATTGAGATATAGCCTGGAAATCAGGCTCTTCGGCCTACCGAGTCCAGGCTAACTACCGATCACCCACACACACTAGTTCGACCTTATCCCACTTTCTTCTCCACTCCCGACACACTAGAGGCAATTTTACAGAAGCCAATTAGCCCAAAACCGGAGCACCTGGAGCAAACGCAAGCGGTCACAGGGAGAATGTGCAAACTGCGTTCAGACAGCACCCAAGGTCAGGATTGAATCCAGGTCTCTGGCGCTCTAACGCAGCAACTCGACCGTGGCACCACAGTGTGCCTCTCTCAACTAACCTAAACAAAACCTAAAACTGCATTGTGCAGGAACTTCTCAAAAAGGGCTGGAGTTCTCAACCCCTGAGGATTATGGAGGCTAGATGATGTCAAGTATTTAAAAGAGGTGGCTGCTATTGAAAAGATCCTTCTACGCGGAACTGGTCATATTGTAGTGGGACAGCGAATTTAGTTAAGTTGACAAGCAAACTGGAAAGCAGACAAGAGAGAGAGCACTGACTTCCAATGCATTCACGGCCATACCTGCTGAAGAAGTCCAGCTTTTCATCGTGCATGTTGAGATGTTGCTGGAGCTGCTCAGAGCTGGTGAAGCGACGGTTACATTCATAGCAAGGCCACTTTTTCTCCTGGTCTCGTAGAACTGAGGAACAGGAAACACATTGCAGACTTCCCATTGATATTCATCCTGAATATGGACATCACATCCATTTTTTTTTAAATCACATTCGGATATTATTATCATTTTATTTCAAATGATTCTAAAATCTTAGAAAGGACTGATAAGGATAAACGTGCCATTATAATGATAACATCAGGGGCAAAGCTCAGGGGCTCCTCATCTCCACCAAGTCAATCTCCCCCACCACACACTCTACACTGACAAACTGCATCACTGAAATAAAATCTTGGCTTCAATCAAATTTCCTCAAACTCAACTGCAACAAATCTGAAATCATCATCATTGGTCCAAAAACGCTCACCAAATCCACCCAAAACTTCATCCTCAACATTGGTGGTCTCCCAGTATCCACCTCCCCTCACATCCGGAATCTTGGAATCATCTTTGATCAAACCCTCTCCTTCGACAAACACATCAAACACATCACAAAGACAGCCTTCTTCCACCTCAAAAACATTGCCCGCCTCCGTCCATCCCTCTCCTCCACAGCTGCAGAAACCCTCATCCACGCCTTCATCATCTCCCGTCTGAACTACTGCAACAGCCTCCTCTATGGCTCACCCTCAAAAATCATCAGTAAACTTCAATACATTCAAAACTCCGCTGCCCGTCTACTCACCCACACCCCGATCCGTGACCATATCACCCCCGTCCTTTACAAACTCCACTGGCTCCCCATCCCCCAGAGAATCCAATACAAAATCCTCCTCATGACCTACAAAGCCCTCCATAACCTGGCCCCATCCTACCTGACTGACCTCTTCCACAGGCACACTCCCACCTGCACCATCCGCTCTGCTGTTGCCAACCTCCTATCCCCCCACATCCGGACCAAACTCAGATCCTGGGGGGACAGGGCTTTCTCCATCGCTGCTCCCACCCTATGGAACTCACTACCCCAAACCGTCAGAGACTCCTCCACACTCACCACATTCAAAACATCGCTGAAGTCTCACCTGTTCAGCACTGCCTTCAACCACTGACCGTCACCTCGCCTTCTGTCTCCTTTTTCTGTTCGTTTACTTATTTATCTATTTATTTTCTTCTCTATGTTCTAGTAATCCCTGTAAAGCGTCTTTGAGTGTTTGAAAAGCGCTATATAAATGTAATGCATTATTATTATTATTAAAGCTGAAGAATGCAACTGTGCCTTATCAATCACCGACCGCAGAGGTCCAGTCCGAGTGGCGGACCTGTTGGCAAGGATACTCGACAGGGGAGACCGAAGTCAGGAAGAGCCGTAGTGGTCGGTGACTCCATCGTTCGAGGGACGGACAGAAGATTCTGTGGCAGCAGGAGGGACTTGAGGATGGTCTGTTGCCTCCCTGGTGCCAGGGTTCAACACATCACAGACCGGCTTCAGAAAATCCTAGTGAGGGAAGGCGATCAACCTGAAGTCGTTGTGCACGTGGGCACGAATGACGTCGGGCGGAAGAGGAAGGAGGTGCTACAGCGGGAGTTTAGAGAGTTGGGAAAAACACTGAGAAGTAGGACGTCGAAGGTGGTTATCTCTGGACTGCTACCGGTACCTCGTGCTGGTGAGGCCAGGAACAGAGAGATAGAGGGTATGAATTTATGGCTGAGGGGCTGGTGCAGAGAGCAGGGATTTATATTTCTGGACCACTGGGATCTCTT
>NW_027601541.1:35129-45165 GCF_053455715.1 Rhinoraja longicauda | reverse complement strand
GATCAGCCATGATCGCATTGAATGGTGGTGCTGGCTCGAAGGGCTGAATGGCCTACTCCTGCACCTATTGTCTATTGTCTATTGTCTATTGCTTCCATGGCAGCTATACCTTTCTTTAAATAAAGAGACCAAGAATCTGTTGTGATGTCACTAAAGGTCTGCAGAGACAAAGCCAGACCTCTGTTGGAATAATATATTCAAGACGTGAGTGACAATTAACTTCTTTGTTCACAATAACGTGTCAAGCCAGAGACTGCTCTGCTGACTCAGAGCATGCAACCTTTTAATATCATATTTAATAGCAAGAAATGTGGAGTGGGTCACGTATATTTGTTAACATGGTTAACTATTGTGATCCAGAATTCTCCTCTTTCCCTTATCAGCCTTAACATTAAAGATCAAAAGTACAAGGTCAGACATATTCAACCTATGAGACACTTCACTAAAATAAAGTTCTATTTCCACGGTACGAAGTGCTCATAACAAGACAGAGAGCAGTTCAGTTATTCCCACAATTCTCACACCACCTCACTATTACACTTCACACCCGGCAAACCCGGGACAGCGTATATTTGCTGTCATTGCTCCAAGCTGCAGTGTGGGAGCACCGATTCTGCAACGCTGGAGTTACCACGGAGCCCCTGGTCTCTGGCACTGAGACAGAACAGGAAGTGTTGTCCCTGTGAAGAAGTTGTCAGCAAAGTGCAGGAACTCCTCAGCTTGGAGGCAGTAACTCACCCCATCCATTTATCTTCCAGGCCCCCCAATGATGGCATTAAGAATAAAGATTGCTTTACCTTCGACAAAATAAGAGTAAGTACTTACGGTTCAAGACCATCGTGGGTTTTGGGTCTGGGGTGACACGCTGGCACACAGGCCTTTGGTCAATTTCTCTAGAGGGTGGGTGGGCTTTTCAAATCACACAGCAGCAGGAAGTGTCCTCAGGTCTGTTCTCTGGGCATTTTACATTGGCCTCAGCTGCAGTATTTGAGATTGTGTACATTAACACACAAACCCATTGAAAACCTTCAGTTTGTAACCCACTCCTAGTATCTGTTATTCAACATGTAAATGACTTCCTACAGACAATGAATGACTTCCCACTCTGTAACTCTGGTATCTGTTATTTCCACACATAAACTATCTGAACTCCTGCCATAGATCCAAGCATGTTACTCCCCCACAGATATCTGATATTAGAATCATGCAGCATGCAAAGAGACCTGTCAGCTTATCCATGCCAATCAAGATGTCTACCAAAGCTAGTGAGCTTTGCCTGTTTGGCTCATATCTCTCTAAACCCTTCCTATTCATAAACCTGTACAAATGTCTTTTAAACGTTATAATTCTACCCATCCCTACCAATTTCTGTGGCAGCTTCTTCCTTATACCCAGCACCCTATGTGGGAATAAGTCTCTCCCCTCTCACATTAAAGCTGCGCCCTCTAGTTTTAGACTCCCCTATGCTGGAGTATAGGCTGTGACCATGCGCCTTCTCTATGCTTCCCATGATTTCATGAACCTCCATAAGATCACCCCTCGGCCACCTTCACTCCAGGGAAAACAGTCCCAGTCTGTTCAGTCTGATCAATCTGAAGAAGGTTCCCAACCCAAAAGGTTTCCTGTCCATTCCCTCTGCAGATGCTGCCTGAATCCAGCATCTTACTCCAGCATTGTTTTTGCTAAAGATTCCGGCGCCTGCAGTTTCTTGTGTCCAATGTCACCTAATAACTCAAGCCTTCCAATCTTGTAGTATTTCACCTGTGAATATTAGGTGTAGCGGGACAGGAGGCATCTCTGGAGAGAAGGACTGGGTGACATTTCAGGTCGAGACCCTTCAGTCTGAAGAAGTCTTATCCGAAATGTTATCCATTCCTTTTCTCCAGAGATGCTGCCTGTCCCACTGAGTTACTCCAGCATTTTGTGTCTACCGTCGATTTAAACCAGCATCTGCAGTTCTTTCCTACACAATATTAGGTCTAGGTTCGGCTTAAGTTTATTGTTCTCACATGTGCCGAGATACAGTGAAAAGCTTTCTTTTGCATGCTTTCCAATCAGATCAGAAAATACTATACATAAATACAATCAAGCCAAACTCGAGTGCAATAGATAGAACAAAAGGGAAGATACAGAGTGCTGGAGTAACTAAGAATATGTTTCTCAGCTTTGTAGTGCATTAGTTCCAGAAACAAAGTCCAATGTCTGCAATGCAGTAGAGGTGAATTGGTTTAGTACCCTAGTTAATGGAAGGACCGTTCAGAAGCTTGATAACAGAGGGGAAGAAGCAGTTCTGGAGTCTAGTGTTGCACGCTTTCAAGCTTCTGTACCTTCTGCTGGAAGGGAACAGGGAGAAGGATGACCAGGGTCTGACAAGTCAGTGATTGTGTTGGTTGGGTCACTGGTTGGGTCTAAGTCTGGTCTGTGTTAAACAAAGAAACAAAGTGCTGGAGTAACTCAGTGGGTCTGGCAACATCTCTGAGGAATGTGGATTGGAGACGTTTCAAGTCAGGATACTTCTTCAGACTGATTGTAAGAGGTGGGGGGAAAGAAAGCTGGAAGAGAGGAGGGGGATTACAAATTGTGAAGCCCTAGGAAGAGATGTAAGAGGAGGGGGAAGGGAGAAATAGGCGTGAGCCAGGTAAGGCGGGGGGGAGGGGGGGGGGAGGGGGGGGTTATTAGAGGTCACCTAAAATTGGAGAATTCAATGTTCATACTCTTGGGTTGTAAGCTTGGTAAATGTTAAAAAACCCCATCTCTAGTGTGTGTAGGATAGTGTTAATGTGCGAGGGTCGCTGGTTGGCGAGGACTTGGGCCAAAGGGCCCGATTCCGCACTGAATGTTAATCTGAATCCTATGTTTAAAAAGCTTTGAGACAAATGCTTAAATAGGACTTGGCAGAGAGGGATACTGTCTTAATGTGGGCAAATGGGATTAGTGTAGTTGGGAAAATTGCAATCCATGACAGAATCCTGGATAAGGGAGGGGCAGGACTGGCAGCTCAATGATCCGGGGTACAGGAGCTTCAGGAGAGACATGGGTGAGGAAAAAAGCAGAGGGGGAGTTGCATTATTGATTAAGGAGGATGGCATGGCTAGGTTCAGAGGTTAAGTTCAGAGGTAACATTATGGACAGTTCGTCTAGTGAAGCTATATAGGTGGAGCTGAGGAACAAGAAAGGGATGATCAGGAAAGGGGTGTACTACAAACGCCCAAATAGTCAACGGGAATTGGAAGAGCAAATGTGCCAAGAGATTGCAGACAGCTGCAGGTCAAATAAGGTTGTTGTAGTAGGGGATTTTAACTTTCCTAATATAGACTGGGAAAATCATAGCATGAAGGGTTCAGATGAGGTTTAAGAAAGCTATGGATCGGGATGGAGAGGGTCCATGTGTTAAAATGCTCAACTGTGGCAAGGCCAACTTTGAGGGTATGAGAGACCCTTCAAGTTGACTGGAGCAGGTTATTTGATGGGGAAAGGAACATCGGCCAAGTGGGATGTTTTTAAAAGTGTACTAAAGAGAGCTCAGGATGTGTACGTCCCCGTTAGAGTGAAAGGCATAGCAGGCAAACAAGGCAGCTTGGCTGATGAGGGAAATTGAGATGTTAGTCAAAAACAAGAAGGATACATGGGACAGGTATAGGCAGCTGGGATCAAGTGCACCCCTGGAGGAGTTTTGGGAACTAAGGAGCAACTAAAAAAAGGAGAACAGAAGGGCAAAAAAGAGGCCAGGAGATAGCTCTGGCGAGTAGCCTCAAGAACAATTCCAAAAGATTTTATAAATAATTAAGGGAGAAAAGGGTAACTAGAGAGAGAGTGGGACATCTCAGGAATAAAAACTGTCACCTCTGTGTGGAGCCACAGGAGATGGGCAAGGTCCTCAAATGAGTATTTCTCCTTTGTATTTACCGAGGAGAAAGACAGTAGGACAGAGGAAATTGGAGCAGTCACTGGAAGTGTCATGAGAGTCATTGTTACCATCAAGGAAGTACTGAAGGTACTGTCGTGTATGAAGGTAGACAAATCTCCGGGGCCTGATCAGATATATCCGACGACATTCCGGGAAACTAGAGAGGAAATTGCGGGAGCCCTGGTTGAAATTTATGAGTCATCCTTAAATACAGGAGAGGTGCCAGATTGGAGGGTGGCAAATGTTGTGCCTCTTTTCAAGAAAGGCTGCAGGGAAAATGCTGGGAACTATAGGCCGATGAGCTTAACATCTGTAGTTGGTAAGTTACTGGAGAGTATTCTGAGGGATAGAATATACAGGCATTTGGATGGGCAAGGGCTAATTAGGGATAGTCAGCATGGTTTTGTACGTGGGAGGTCATGTCTCAGAATTCTGATTGATTTTTTCGAAGACGTGAGCAAAAATGTTGATGAGAGCAGAGCTGTAGAAGTTGTGTTAATGGACTTCAGTACGGTGTTCGACAAGGTTCCACATGGTAGGCTGCTCTGGAAGATTAGATCTCATGGGATCCAAGGAGAGATAGCTGAAAGGATAGCAAATTAGCTCCATGGAAGGAGGCAGAGGGTGATGGTGGATAGTTGCTTCTCAGAATGGAGGCCTGTGACTAGTGGTGTGACTCAAGGTTTGGTGCTGGGCCCATTACTGTTTGCCATCTACATCAATGGATGAGAACATACAGGGCAAGATTATCAAATTTGCTGATGATACCAAAGTTAGTGGTTTTGCAGATAGTGAAGATGGTTGTGAACAATTGCAGCAGGATCTGGATCGATTGGCAAGGTGGGCGGAGGAGTTGTGATGGAATTTAATGCAGAGAAGTGTGAGGTGTTGTATTTTGGGACGTCGAACAAGGGTAGGACCTACACAGTAAAATGGTAGGCCTCTGTGTAGTGTTGCAGAGCAGAGGGATCTAGGAGTACAAGTGCATGGTTCCTTGAAGGTCACGTCGCAGGTAGATAAGGTAATCAAAAAGGCTTTCGGCACTTTGGCCTTCATCAGTCAGAGTATTGAGTATGAGTATAGAAGTTGGAAGGTCATGTTACAGTTTTATAAGACGTTGGTGAGACCGCATTTAGAATATTGTGTTCAGTTCTGGTCACCATGTTAGGAAAGATATTGTCAAGCTTGAAAGGGTTTAGAAAAGATTTACAAGGATGTTGCCAGGACTAGAGGGTGTGAGCTATAGGGAGAGGTTGACTAGGCTGGGTCTCTATTCCATGGAGCGTAGGAGGATGAGGGGAGATCTTATAGAGGTATACAAAATCATGAGAGGAATAGATCGGGTAGATGCACAGAGTCCTTTACCCAGAGTAGGGGAATCAAGGACCAGAGGACATAGGTTCAAGGTGAAGGGGCAAAGATTTAATCGGAATCCGATTGGTAACTTTTTCACACAGAGGGTGGTGGGTATATGGAACGAGCTGCCAGAGGAGGTAGTTGAGGCTGGGACTATCCCATCGTTTAAGAAACAGTTGGACAAGTACATGGATAGGACAGGTTTGGAGTATTATGGACCAAGCAAATGGGACTAGGGTAGCTGGGCCACTGTTGGCCGGTATGGGCGAGTTGGGCTGAAGAGCCTGTTTCCACACTGTACCACTCTATGACTCTATAACTATAAATCTACGACTCAATATTCAAGTCTACACATAACTTTTGGGTTTCTGTTAGATTATGTGGAAATCCTCACTTGGATTCCAACCTGTAATTCCTGAGTATCTGTTTATTTACAAACGCCCAAATCCCTGGATTAGATCCCACCCTATTCGCAGATACCTGCATCTGTTTTCATATCGTTGACCAACTTGATTGCATTCCAGCTGCTATCGCTGTGTAGGGTATGTGATGTTCTCTTTCTTGTATTTTCAGTTTTTATTTCACTCTTGTCCTGACACAAACTGTTAATTTGTTTATTTTCAGACTTTACGGGATCTTTTGAACAAATTTTGGCCCGATCTGTCTGGCAGTAACTATCTTTGGTAATGGTTTGTACCTAAGGTGGATAAATCCCCAGGGGTTGACCAAATGTATAGTTGACCTTGTGAAAAGCTAGGGTAGAAATTGTGGAGCCCTTGCACAGATATTACCATCATCTTTAGGCACAGGTGAAGTTCCAGTAGACTGGAGGGTGGTTAATGTACAGTTATTTAAGGGCACCAAGGACAAGCCAGGGCACCACTGGTGAGTGAGCCTGCATCAGTAGTGGGTACGTAACTGCAGGTGATTCTGAGGGACATCATTTACCAGCAGTTGATAGATAAAGACTGATCAGGGATAATCATAGGAAATCATATCTCACAAAGCAGACAGTTTTTTAAAGAGGTGACCAAGAGGATTGATTGAGGTTAAAGATCGTTGTCTATGTGGACATTAGCTGGGCCATGACAAGGTCATAAGTGATTGGAGCAGAATTAGGCCATTCGGTCATTCCACAATAGTGACCCAGCATCGATCCCTGTGGCACACCACTGGTTTCTGATCTCCAATCTGAATAACAACTCTTTACTATACCCTCTGGCTCTTGCCATCAAACCAATTTTCTCACCAATTGGCTAGTTTGCCGTGGATCCCATGTGATCTAACCTTCCAGCCGAGCTTACAATGCGATACCTTGTCAAAGGCCTTGCTGAATTTAGCAGGCCACACTGCCCTCATCAATCCTCTTCTAACTTCTAAATGTTGTGAGAGTCACTGCTTCCACTGCCTCGAGCAGTGTGTTTCAGATTCCAACTACCCTCTCTTGAAAAAGTTATTTTCAGATCTCTAAATCTTTTCCCACTTCTCCTAAAAGTGAGCCATCTAATTTCCTACTATCTGCTCTGTCTCTTACTCTCATACCTTTGTGCATGTCCACCGGGTCATTCTCCCCCATCATCGCTCCCCTCCCATGGACACTCTCCTTCATCACCTACTCTCCCCACCCCCACCCCTCCCATGGACATTCTCCTTCATCACCCACTCTCCCCACCCTCACCCCTCCCATGGACACTCTCCTTCATCACCCACTCTCCCCACCCCCACCGCTCCCATGGACACTCTCCTTCATCACCCACTCTCCCCACCCCCACCCCTACCCCTCCCCTTCCAACTGGACAAATAATGTTTTGGTTCCTGGTCTTCAGACTGGAGAAAGGCCCTGATCTGAAAAGTCATCTGTGCATTTTCTCCCTGCAGATACTGTCTGGTCTCCACCAACTTGTTTTTAATTTCCTCTAAACATTTCTATCCATATACCTGTCCAAATGTCTTTTAAATCCATCTCTACATGACCTCTATCAGCTTATTCCATTAATGTAGCACCGTCTGTGTGGAAAAGATTGCCCCTTAGGTCCCCTTTAAATCTTTCCCCTCTCACCTTAAACCTATGCCCTCATGTTTTAGACACCCCAACCCTGGGAAAGCAGTCACTTTATTGCCTTCTTCGCTCCAGAAAACAGCCCCAGCCTGTCCAGTCCCTCCATATCATTCAATCCCTCCTGTCCCTGTTACATCCTCATGAATCTCTTCTGTACCCTTTCCAACTTAATGACGGGGTTCCTACTGTTGAAATTATTCCTATATATTTAGTTGGAATAATTCCTGTAGTTGGGTGACTGGAACTCTGCACAATAGTCCAAGTGTGGTCTCACCAACAATATCATTCAAAGACAGTTTCTGTTTCTCCTTCAATCCATCTTTCAGCTCTGCACTCTTGAAAACTCTTCATATTGAAACGTCGCTGTTCCTAATCTCTTTCCACAGGCCCCATGAGTGGAATAAACACGGTAAGCGTGCTACTCAGGAATTAACAGTGAAACAGTACTTTGACAACGGTCTGAACTACTACAGGTGAGGACCTGATGTGTGTATCTCACTGATATACAGCCCCACCACCACCATCCACGGGAGGAGAGAGAGACAAAATGAGGAAGGGTGGCAGAGAGACAAATATATGGAAGAAGATAGACAGAGGCAGGGAGATGGAGAGAGAGAGAGAGAGAGAGAGAGATGGAAGGAGGGAGAGGAGGAGGACGGACAGAGAGAGAGTCTGAGGGAGAAGTGATGGAGAGAGTAAGAGTGACAGAGGGGGAGACAATGAGAGGGAGAGGGGAGATTGAGGACAGAGCACAAAGAGATGGGAAGGAAAAGATGGAGAGTGGAAGGAGAGAGCAACAGAGTATGAGTGGCAGAGAGAGAGTGGGAGATAAAGGATGCAGCGAGGGAGAGAGAGAAGGGGGAGATGCACAGATGCCTGACAAAACAAACAGATGTGGGAAACAGGCAGACACAGGAAGATAGATAGATAGTTACAGATAGATGTGTGAAAAGAGGGGAGGAGGACAGATGTGAAGAGATGGAGAGCTATACAGGCAGGGAGAAAGAGATGGATGGGTAGAGGGAGAGGCAGAATATAGCTCATATAGACAGAGAGCTATGCAGCATGGAAACAGGGCCTTCAGCACCTCTTCCATGCTAACCAAAGTGTTCACCTCGAGCCACACCCATTAGGTTGCGTTTGGCCCATACTCCTCTAAACTTTTCCAATCCATGTACCTGTCCGTATAACTTTGAAATATTGTTATTGTACTCGCTCCTCCTACCTCTTCTGGCAGCTCATTTCATACTCCCACCACCCTCAGATCTCTTTTAAATCTTTCCCCTCTCATCGAAAATCTAGTTTTACACTCTCCTGCCCTTGGGAAAAGACTGTGATCATCCACATGATCGAAGTTCCCTGTGTTACACCCTGCATTGTTCCAGGCCTATCAGTACAATGCAGCACAGGAACAGGCCCTTTGGCCCACAATGTCAGTGCTGTTCATGATGCCAAGATAAACTAATCTCCTCCACCTGCACATGATCCACATCCCTCCATTCCCTGCATATCCATGTACTTATTTAAAGGCCTCAAATGTCACTATTGTATCTGCCTCCACCACCACCCTCAGCAGTGTGTTCCAGGCACCCACCACTCTCCTTTAAACTTTGCCCCTCTCACTTTAAAGCTTTGCCCTCTGCTCTTTGAGTCTGGTCCTTATAAATTAAACCCTCCGTAGCATTATCTGCAGAGGAATCTTGAGGAGCAAGTCCATAGTTCACTGAAAGTGGAAGCACAACATGGATAGGGAGGTAAAGAAGGCAGACAGCTTGCTTACCTTCATCAGTCAGATGTGGGTTTTAGAATCAGGTGATCATGTTGCAGCTTTATAAACTATGGTCAGGGCACATTTGGAGTATTGTGTGCAGTATTGTGTGGGGGGGGGGGGGGAGAGAGGGGAATAAAAGAGAAATGAGGGATCTGGGGATGGGAGATGAGCACACTGAGGAAGGAAAATGGTGGGGTGTGAAGGGGCAGATGGGAGATAGTGAAATAAATGGGCTGCACCGGGTGTGGGAAGGGGGAACGGAAACGAGAGAGGGCATGGGGGTATTACTTGATATTGGTGAATTCAATGTTCATACCATTGGGTTGTGAACCTGTGTAGATGGACAGAGAGCTGCACAATGCAACAGGAACACAGATCAGTTTTTGTTCACAAATCGTTGCTACTCTCCAATGTGATTGTGTGCCAGAGAGGGAGAGTGTGTGGAGAGGTGGGAATACTGAGAGGGAGCGCATGGGTTAATGGGGATTAAGCAGAGAGGGTGAGGAATGTGGGGACAGTATGTTGGTGAGGGGGAGGAAGGGATACAAGAATTTGTATTTACTTATGAGCGATGAATGTTGATGTGCAGCGGAAACAAAACTTCTTTGTTTTTGTTGCAGTCGTGTGGAAAGTTGTGTAGACCATGAACCACAGGTATGTCATGCTCAATTAATGGTTCTTTGCTGCAAGGTGTTTCTGTTCTGAGACAGGGACCTAATGTTACCAATGTACAGGAGTCCTCGGCGCCGTCTCTTCCGTATTCCCCCCCCCCCCCCCGTGTCATATCTCCCCCCCCCCCCCATGTTGTGTGTCCCACCCCCACCCACGCATAAAATGTTACAAAAACTCATTGGAGTCTCTTGCATCTTATCTGCCAGAGGTCTGCCAGGCCTTCTTTTTTTGCCCTTTAGTTTTCCTTTACGAACATCCTTTACAAGGATGT
>NW_027601541.1:0-34629 GCF_053455715.1 Rhinoraja longicauda | reverse complement strand
CCCAATACAGGGTCTAGTATGGTCCCTTCCCTGGTTGGATCTAGATATTGTCAAGAAACCCTCCCAGATGCACCTACAAAAATTCTGCCCCATCTAAGTTTGCGGCACCAAGGGGAGTTAAGTCCATATTGGAAAAATTAAAGTCACCCACTGCAACTCCTCTGTTGCTTTTACATTTTTCCCATATATCTGTTCCGGTAGTTTTCTTGGACACAATATTCTTCTTCTAGAAAACAATACCTGTGCCACAGTGGCCCAAGGGCGATACAGTGACACAGCTGGTAGAGCTGCTGCCTCACAGTGCCCAGGACCAAAGTTTGATCCTGACCTTGGATGCTGCCAGTGTTGAGTTTGCCTATTCTCCCTGTTCCTACATCCCAAAGACATGCGGGTTTGTAGGTTATTTGGCTTCCGTAAATTGCCCCTGATGTGTAGGAAGTACATGAGAAAGCAGGATAGCATGGAATTAGTGTGTATGGGTGATCAATGGTCGGAATGGACATGGAGAGCCAACGAGCCTGTTTCCATGCTGTATCTCTGAACTAAAGCAGAGTAAACCTCCTCCTTCTTGATCACATGTCCCTAGAATATCAATATACCCCTCCCTGATCGCACTATTCTCTCCTTGGTGAATGCAGGTGCAAAGTACTGAGGAGGAATGGCAGACCCATAGAAACATAGACATAGAAAATAGGTGCAGGAGTGGGCCATTCGGCCCTTCGAGCCTGCACCGCCATTCAATATGATCATGGCTGATCATTCACCTCAGTAGCCTGTACCTGCCTTCTCTCGATACCCCTTGATCCCTTTAGCAAAAAGGGCCACATCTAACTCCCTCTTAAATATAGCCAATGAACTGGCCTCAACTACCTTCTGTGGCAGAGAATTCCACAGACTCACCACTCTCTGTGTGAAGAAATGTTTTGTTTTCCCATGTCACGGCGGAGACAGTTGTAGGCTATTGTAGCTGTAATGCACAGTGGGATGCTCAGGCTTTATACATCCCCAGGCTTCAGGCTCATGAGATCAGATGGGGCTGTGGTCACACAGGCTTCCTATACGACATGTTCCAACCACAAGTTCTTGCAACTACCAGAGGTGCACTCCCTGCTCTTACCACAGGTACCAGAGCCTGCAGCAGAATAGGACAATAATGATAAACAGTCAAAATGATCAACATGCCCTAGAATATCAATATACACCTCCGTGATTGCACTATTCTCTCCTTGGTGAATACAGGTGCAAAGTACTCATTTAGTAACTCACCCGTTTTCGGTGAATCCATGCATAAATTCTCTTATTTACCTTTGACTGTTCCAATCCCCTCCTTAGTTACCCACTTATTTGTCAACAATGAATACAATATCTTGGGATTCTCCTTAATCCAACTTGCCATGGAAGTTTTGTTTTCTTCTTATTGTCTACATTTCTCAAGGGCCCAATTTCAGTTTCCTCATCCTTACATATGCTTCTTTTTTTCTTTTTGACTAAACTTGTCATCGAAGGTTCGTGAGCCTTGCCATTCTTGCCTTTCATCCTGTCTCCCCAGCTCATGCCTAATACTGATGTCATTGGCATCTTCTCAACTTAGCACTCTCCTCCAAGGTCCAGATTTATCCTTATCCGTAACTTTCAGAAAACATATGGAGTTGTGTTTACTGTTCCCAATATGCTCCTGCATTGAAACTCCAATCAGCTGGCCAGGCTCATTTCCCAATACAGGGTCCAGTATGGTCCCTTCCCTGGTTGGATCTAGATATTGCCAAGAAACCCTCCTAGATGCACCTACAAAAATTCTGCCTCATCTAAGCTTGTGGCACCACCGGAGACCGAGTCCATATTGGGAAAATTAAAGTCACCCACTACAACTCACCCTCTGCTTTTACATCTTTCCCATATATCTGTTCCAGGGGTTTACTTGGACACTATAACATGACACAGTTGCATCAGTCACTTCTCCAGCTGTGATTTTTGTTTGATATAAAGGGTGTCAGGGGAAAGTTCGCACATACAGGACTTCTCAGCTAGCCTGGAGGGGGCTACAATTTTTTCTAAGATTGATTTGGTGCGAGGATATCATCAGATCCCGGTCCACCCGCCGGAAATTCCAAAGACGGCTACCATTACTCCGTTCGGATTGTTTGAGTGGTTGCGCATGCCTTTCGGCCTTAAAAACGCAGCTCAGGCATTCCAGCGTCTGATGGACCGTGTGGGTCGAGGTTTGCCGTTCGTGTTTATTTATCTCGATGACATTTTTATTGCCAGCCGTTCGATCCAGGAGCACTTAGTCCACCTCCGCACTATATTCCAGAGGCTGCAGGACCACGGCCTGATTCTCCATCCGTCCAAATGCCAATTCGGCCTGTCGGTGGTAGATTTTTTGGGTCACCGGGTTACATCGGCCGGAGCCACCCCTTTGCCAGCTAAGGTGGAGGCGGTCCGCTCTTTTCCACGCCCTACTACCATCAAGGGTTTGCAGGAATTCGTAGGCATGGTGAAATTTTACCACCGGTTCGTGCCTGCAGCAGCTCGGGTCATGCGCCCCCTTTTTCTATGCCTCGCGGGTAACCCCGCAGAGTTGGTATGGTCCGCATCTGCAGAGACGGCTTTTGTCGCGGTCAAACAGGCCTTCGCCAACGCCACCATGCTGGTGCACCCGCGCTCCTCCGCCCCCACGGCGCTGACGGTGGACGCCTCGGACGTGGCGGTGGGTGGGGTTTGGGAGCAGCAGGTCGAAAGTCAATGGCAGCCCCTGGTGTTTTTCAGCCGGCAGCTCTCGCGAGCCGATCTCAAATATAGTGCGTTTGATAGGGAGCTCCTGGCCCTCTATTTAGCAGTCCGCCACTTCCGTTATTTTTTGGAAGGCCGTTCTTTTGTGGCCTACACGCATCACAAACCTCTAACATTCGCTTTTGCTAAGGTTTCTGACCCATGGTCGGCTCGCCAGCAGCGGCACCTCACCCTGATTTCGGAGTTTACCACCGATGTCCCTCATATTGCGGGTAGGCTTAATACTTTTGCTGATGCCCTGTCCCAGCCGGCCATTCCCTCCGTAGCCGCGGTAGGTGGACAGGTGGATTTCCAGGAGCTAGCGGAGGCTCAGCGCCTGGAAGGAACTGCCGCGGTGTACGCCTCCACAGCCTCGGGACTGCGTCTGGAGCATGTGGCGTGTGGCCCAACAGGTACCAAGTTGTGGTGTGACGTTTCCCTTCCACGCCCTCGCCTGGTGGTGCCTGCCGCCCTGCGGCGTAAGGTTTTTGAGGTCATTCACGGCCTGGCACATCCGTCCATCAGGGCGACTTCGGCCATGGTGGCCGCCCGGTTTGTCTGGCACGGCCTGCGGAAGCAGGTGGTAGCCTGGGCATGTGCCTGTATTCCGTGCCAAACCTCCAAAGTTCATCGCCATGTCCAGCCCCATATCAGAGTTTCGAGGTTCCCCCAGTCCGTTTTTTCCACATCCACGTGGATTTGGTGGGTCCATTGCCTTATTCCAGGGGTTATCCTCATCTGCTGACGGTGGTGGATCGGTTTACACGTTGGCCGGAGGCGCTCCTATTGACGGACACCTCGGCGGCCTCCTGTGCACGGGCCCTGGCGTTGCATTGGGTGGCCCGTTTCGGCGTCCCGGCTATCATCACCACAGATCGGGGAGCCCAGTTCACCTCCTCCCTCTGGGCCGCGCTGGCACAGTTGTATGGGTCTCGTTTACAGCAGACCACCGCCTACCATCCCCAATCCAACGGGATGGTTGAGCGCTTCCATCGGCAGCTGAAGGCGTCCCTCTGTGCCCGACTGACCGGCCACGATTGGGCTGACCAGCTGCCTTGGGTCCTCCTCGGCATTCGTACGGCCCCGAAGGCTGAGCTAGGCACATCCTCGGCCGAGCTCGTCTACGGTTCGCCCCTGCGGGTACGAGGTGACATCCTCCCTTCCAGCCCCCGCTTTGCCACCACCCGTTACGTCGGTGTTGGGTTCCCTCCGGGCACGGGTAGGTTCTCTGGCTCCAGTTCCGACCTCCTGGCACGGAAGCATGGCGGTCCACGTCCCGTCGGACTTGCGGGACTGTGATTTCGTGTTCCTGCGGAAAGATTCCCACCGCCCCCCTCTTCAGCCGATTTATCAGGGCCCGTTTCAGGTACTGAAGAGAGGGGCTGTCACTTTGACCTTACAGGTGGGTAATCGCCAGGAACTCGTTTCCGTATCCCGGCTCAAGCCGGCCCATTTGGACCAGGACCTCCCGGTGTCGGTGGCTCAACCTCCACGCCGGGGCCGGCCTATGGCCGCCCCCCTGCTGCCGCCAGCGGTGCCTTGGTTGCCACCCCTCAGCCCCCCGCCGCCTATGGTTGGGCCCGGGCCCCCGTTCCCGATCAAGCGCTCTCCGTCGCCTACGCCCTCCACTTCCGTGGCCCCTCCATCGCCTCCGGCGGCGGCGACCTCACCGCCTCCCGTCACATTGGCGGTATCGGGTTCCCCCCTCCGTACGCGTTCCAGGAGGGAGGTCCGGGCACCCGTGAGGTACGGTTTCGAGGGTTCTGGGGGGGGGGGGGTCATGTAGGGACATACGGATTAGCGGGGGGGTCTCGAACCCTCGGTTGGGCTAACGAGGCACGAGATGCGGGAGCGCGAGGTATAGTTGTGTCACTGGCAGCATCCAAGGTCAGGATCAAACTTTGGTCCTGGGCACTGTGAGGCAGCAGCTCTACCAGCTGTGTCACTGTATCACCCTTGGGCCACTGTGGCACAGGTATTGTTTTCTAGAAGAATAATATAGTGGATAACTCCCCAGCGCCTAATGGGATCTATCCCAGATCATTGAAAATACAAGAGTGGAGACTGCTGGGGCCTTGACAAAGATCTTTGTATCCTCTTTAGCCACATGCAAGATCCCAAAGTTCTGCAGGTACCCCATTGCAATTCCTTCACTTGAGGCAGGAAATAGAGACAAAACAGGTAATTCATAGGATGGTGAGGCTGTGGTAGAAAAATTGGGATTTTTAGGGATAGAATCCTAATCTATCCATAATAAGTCTTTTAAGGGATAGTCATCATGACTTTGGGAGGGGGAGATGATATCTTAAAAAATTGGTTGAGTTTTTTGAGGAGGTGACAAAGATGATTGAACGTAGGGCAATGGGTGTTGAATAAATGGATTTTAGTAAAGTTTTCAACACAGGCCTTCATGGTAGGCTGATGTAAAGGCTAAAGTACATGAGATCCACAGAGACTTGATAGATTGAATTCAAAGTTGATGTGCACAATGTGAGAGGGACCCCTCCTTCAGATGCCGCTCCTGTCCCTCTCATTGGCTGACAGGCCAGGAGAGGCAATTCTCAGCATCATTGGTAACAGCGGGGGGCAATTAGCTTATATTGGTTTGGTCACCAGAACCTTTTCAGCCTGTTCCCTATAAACCTAGGCATTCTAGTGAAAAGGAGAGTGTGGGAAAGGGAAAGGCAAGGGGCAAGGGGCAAGGGGCAAGGGGCAAGGGGCAAGGGGCAAGGGGCAAGGGGCAAGGGGCAAGGGGCAAGGGGCAAGGGGCAAGGCGCAAGGCGCAAGGCGCAAGGCGCAAGGCGCAAGGCGCAAGGCGCAGGGCTCCCTGTTGGCTGTGTTCCCCTGTCACACGTCCGAGGAAGACTGAGTTACTGGGACAAAACTGAGACTGCCAGTACCATTGTGTGGTCAAGACTGGGCTGTCAGGAAAAAATCCGACACAGCCAGCACTTCCACTGAGACTAAGGCCAAGTGGCCGGGGCAAGCCTGAGGTGCCAGTGCCTCGTCCTGTCCTAACAAGGGATTGCGCCCATGCATATGCAAAGACTGAGCTGGTCTGGCAGCATCTCCGGAGAAACGTCTAGGTGACGTATCGGGTCGAAATCCTTCTTTGGACTGACACTCTCACTCAGCCTGAAATATCATCTATTCCTTTTCTCCAGAGATGCTGCCTAATTGGTGCAGTTATGGATAGTGAGGAGGCTTGTCGAATGATTCAGCAGGATATAGATAGGTTGAAAATATGTGCAGAGAAACGACTGATGGAGTTTAATCTGGACACACTGCAGCCATGGTGTATCACTGTGGAGGGTGTGAATAGACTGGGTGCTCATTAAATGCGTTATTCGCCTTGGTCATCTAGACATGAGTCAAGCATTCCGAGTGTCATTGGAAGTGCACACATCTAGGAATGTGGAGAGTATTCATTATTGTCTTGATATTCATTATAGACCATGGATTGAACAATGTAAGACCTGATTTGGATTCATAATCCAAGTAGCCCCAGAAACACCTTCACATTATAAACTTGGAGAATGCAGCATTTACATTGATTCAGCCTAGATGAATGGGAGGGTGGTGAGTGGATTGGAAGCAAGTGAGGAAACGTCCAAGTTCAGAAAGTGTGGGGCTGAGGGGAATGTGGATGGTGTTTTGATCTGCTGCCTTTGGTCACTTTTCACTGCTTTTCACTGTACCTCGATACATGTGACAATAAACTAAACTGAACCGAGCTCTGTCTACCTAGATGACTGGATTGGTGTACTCAGATGGAATGTAAACATTTCATGACCCCTGCTGCCACTTTGACTCTGCTCCCACCTAGACCACTCTGACTCTTTCCCTCCCTTTGACATCTCTACCCCCATCTCTGGAGTTACCAGGTGAGTGTGTGTTTTGGTGGTTTATATGCAGTAGGTGAATGGGGGCTGTACCGCCAATTACTATTTGCTCTATCAGCACTTCCTCGTGTGGCCAGTTCACAGATCCGTTAATGAAAACACTTTTGTTTTATAGCAAATCTAACTTGGGAGATCCTACCGTTAATGTTCTGGCACTTAAGTGGTGAAAAATGTCTGTAAGGTAAATGGAATTATTTGTGTGCCAGTCTGAGTGCTTTGATTGTGAGAGCATGCAAATAGTGTCATTATCACAGAAGCTGCTTTAGAGATCATATTGCCGTACTAATAATTAGAATCTGGATGGCATGACTGGTAGGTTTATGGATGTACCTGCTCCCAGTCAACTTTTGCCAGGTCCTGTTTCATGACATTCATATCATCCTTCCCCACTTCAGATCCTTAATTTCTAATCCTTGTACCTTTCCTTATCTACCTTGAAACGCACGTTTGGAACAATAAGGTTGAGAGAAGATTGGTGGTATAGTGGACAATGAAGAGGCTTGTCTCAGGTTACAACTGATTTGGATGAGAGTGTACAAGGCTTGATTAGTAAGTTTGTAGATGACAATAAAGTAGGTGGTATCGCAGATTGCAAAGAGGGTTATCAAAAATTACAGCAGGGTCTTGATCTGCTGGGCAAGTGGGCCGAGGAGAGGCAAATGGAGTTTTATGCAGATAAGTGCAAGATGTTAAATTTTGTAAAGTCAAACCAAAGTAGAACCTTCGCAGTGAATGGGAGGGGCCTGTGGAGTGTTGTAGAGCAGAGGGATCGGGCGGTGGTGCAGTAGAGTTGCTGCCTTACAGCGCCAGAGACCCAGGTTTGATCCTGACTACGTACTTGTCAGTACAGTGTTTGTAAGTTCTCCCCGTGACCTGTGTGGGTTTTCTCTAGGATCTCCGGTTTCCTTCCACACCCCAAAGACATACAGGTTTGTTGGATAATTGGCGGGGTATAATTGTAATTTGTCCCTAGTGTGTATAGATTAGTGTTAATGTGTGGGGATTGCTCATCTGCGCACTCAGTGGGCCGAGGGGCCTGTTTCCACGTTGTATCTCTAAACTAAACTAAAAACTAAGCAGTGAAAGTGCTAGTGTAAAGTGTAGTTCCCTGAAAGTGGCATCACGGGTGGTTTGGGTATTAAAGAGGAGTTTTAGTGTATTGGCTTTCATCAGTCATAGGGAATGGATATGGTGAATGTACAGTTTTTTACCCAGGATAGTGGAATTAAGAACCTGAGAGCATAGGCCTAAGGTGAGAGGGGAAAGAATTAATAAGAATTTCTTCACACAAAGGGTGGTAGTTATGGAAAATGAACTGCCAGAGGAGATCGTTGAGGCACGTACAATAATAGCATTTAAAAGACATTTGGGCAGGCACATGGACAGGAAAGGTTTAGTGGGATATGGGCCATACCTAAGGAAATGGGACAAGCTTAGGTGAGGCACCTTGGTCGGCATGGACGAGTTTGATCAATGGGGCTGTTTTCATGATAACTCTTTACGACCGAGCACACACTTTATGCAGGTATGCCAAATAAGACAATCCACTGTTCATTGTTACCAATGGAGTGTGTCGATGTTGAAAGGCTTCAAGAATACTGTACGAGCATCTCTGAAACTTGTTCTGTCACCACCTAATCGTTTGCCCTCAGTCAGCGATCCATAAAACAGCTGCATTCTGACATCAGACCCTCTTGTGACATGTCCTGCTCCTCTGATCAGTGATTCCTTCAGTAACGAGTACATGTTTTTAGTTTCAGAGATATAGAGTGGAACAGGCCCATTGAGTCCGTGCTGAACAGCAATCACCAGTACACTAGTTCTATCCTACACACTAGGGACAATTAACCTACAAACCCACACGTCTTTGGGATGTGGGAGGAAACCAGAGCATCCGGAGGAAACACACGCAGTCACAGCAAGAACGTGCAAACTCCATATAGACAGCACCCGTAGTCAGGATCAAACCCGGGTCTCTGGCATTGGGAGGCAGCAGCTGTACTACTGCGCCAATGTGCCACCCATGGTGAGGAGGTTTATTTGGGACAGAATGTGTCTATCTGGATTTCTGTCTGAAGAGTGATTGGTTACATGGTGATATTGATCTAATAAGATGGGCAGAGCAATGCCAGGTGGAAGTGAGACCATATACATCAAAGGTCTAATAAGGGTAGAACAAGAGGAAAGGTTATGGAGGTTAGGCCAGTGGTCTGCTCTTCCTGTGGGAGTTTGGGAACATTTCTGGTGTGTCTGACTACACCTGCAGGAGGCTGTGTCCAGCTGCAGCTTCCCACTGTGTAGTGCCGTGGAGAATTTGATTTACGGAGAACTTTGTTGACTGAATTTAGCAATTAGTCACACTGCAGGTAGAGAAAGGAAGGAGGTGGATGACCAGGAGGAGCAGTAAGTGCAGGCAGGTCGTGCAGGAGTGAGTGCCCTGTGGTCATTCCCCTCGCAGACAGAGTAGGTCTCTCAGAGGAAAGTTGCAGCAGTAGCCAAGGTGTGGCACCACAGTTGGCTGTGATGCACAGCAGGGCAAGGAAACATCTCAGTGAGCTGTGGTGTGGGGAAGAGATGGACTTCCCCTTGGCTCAGAGCGAGATCCCAGGATGGTTTGTTGCCTCTCACGTGTCAAGGACAGGGATGTCTTGGATTGGATCCGGGACATTGTGAAAGGGGAGAGAAAACAGCTGAGATTGCTGTACACAATGGTACTGACAACCTAGGCAGAACGAGAGGTGAGATCCGACAGGGTGAACTTAGAGAGTTTGGTAGAAGTTTACAAAGCAGAACTTCCAGAGTGTAATCTCAAAATTCCTCTCAGTGCCATATGCCAATGATGGTAACACTAGAATAGATGAACGCATGGCTGAAGAACTGGTGCAGAAGGCAGGCCTTTAGCTGATGAGATCACTGGGATAACTTCTGGGCAGGTGTGACCTGTACAAGAGGGACAGGGTGCATCAAAACTGGAAAAGGACCAACATCCTCTCAGGGAGGTTTGAGGAATGGGTAGTAACGGCTTTTGATACCTTCATTAATCAGGGTGTTGAGTAAAGAAGTTGCAATATTGTGTTACAGTTGCACAAGACTTTGAGGCTGCATTTGGAGTATTGTGTTCAGTTTTGGTCACTCTGCAATAGGAAGGATGTCATTAAGCTGTAAAGAGCACAGAGAAGCTAGAAGAGGATGTTGCCAGGACTTGTGAGCCTGTGCTACAGAGAGAGGTTGTGTAGGTGAGAACGTTATTCTTTGGAGTGCAGGAAGATGAGCAATGATCTTATAAAGGAGTATAAGGTCTTGAGGGGAATAGATAGGGTATTTTACCGAACGTGGGGGAATCAAGAACAAGAAGACTTAGGTTAAAGGTGAGTGGGGCAAGATTTGATTGGAACCTGAGGGTCAATTTCTTCACACAGAAGGTGGTGGCAACATAGATTACAGCCACCTGCTCCACGACCCTTGCCTCCTTTAACAACCTGGGATTATCCCTTCCAGTGCAAGTGACTTGTTAGTGTTACCTCCTCCTCCTCATCAGTTACCCCCACCCCCTCTCCCAGATCTGCATCCCTCCGCTTCTGGCAGCTCCCATTTCCTGATAACGGGTGATACAATGCCCTCAGCCATGTTCCAGCTGTGCCTCTACCTTGATGCAGATCACTCCGTTATACCCTGATCTCCTCACTCCGCTCATCCCATTTACAGGCCTTTGGAAGGCTCTGTTCCACTTTCCCTTGAAGAGCCTCTCTCCTTTTGTACTCACTGCCTCTCCCATCTCACCACATTCAGGTGGGTTTCCATTGAAGTCTCAACTTCCTCATGCTCACTCCTTCCTTCACTCCCTCCTGGGTGATCCAGGGAGCACCAGAGTTCCTTTACTTTTCCCTGGTGTGGGAATACTCCTCGTCTGTACATAAAACATCTCCCATTCTTCAGTGACAGTGCCAGCTGCCACAACATCAACACTGGTGATACATGAGGACTGGGGAGAGCGGTCCATATCGCTATCTACTAACACAAAGCACATTATCTATGCTTGCGTAAGGAAACACGAGTTGAAAAGTATTCTGTCCATTTATTTTTTTCTCCAAATAAAATTTGGCAATCTCTAATTTTCTTTGGTATCCCAGATCTTTGAAACTTGTGATTTTTTGTCCACTGAAGAAATGGCAGGCGGGTTGGTGCAGTGTATTTCCTGCAGGTTATGGGCGGTCAAGGATGCCTATGGAGCTTCTGGAGACTACACCTGCAGGAATTGTGTCCAGGTGCAGCTCCTGAGTGAACGTGTTGGGGAACTGGAGAAGCAGCTGGATGACTTTAGGGCCATCCTGGAAAATGAGAGTTTCCTGGACAAGTGAGGTTGTTACGCCAGTGATTCAGGAGGAGAGCAGGTGGGTGACTGGGAGAAAAGGGAGTAAACGTGGAGAGCAGGCGACCCCGGTGGCTGTGCCGAATGAAAACAGGTATGCCCCCTTAGGAGTTGTCGGAGCAGAAGACGCTTCCAGTCCAAGCGGTGAACAGGTCGGTGGCTCCAATCCTGGCAAGGAGACTCGACTGGGGAGACCGACGTCAGGCAGAGCCATAGTAGTGGGTGACTCCATTGTCCGAAGTGTGGGCAGGAGATTCTGTAGCGGCAGGCGGGACTTCAGGATGGTCTGTTACCTCCCTGGTGCCAGGGTTAAAGATGTCACAGACCGACTTCAGAACATCCTCAAGAGGAAGGGTGAACAGCCAGAAGTGGTTGTGCACGTGGGCATGAACGACGTCGGGAAGAAGAGGAAGTTCTGCAAAGTGAATTCCAGCCCAAGCGAGTTTGTGCATGGCCTCAAGGACATCCCCTCTCTTCAGTCTATAGTAGTTGGCATCCGTCCATCGGCGAGAGGCGACGGTGAAGCTTTGATGCTGTCTTGTTTGGAGAAGGGAATGTTTAATCAATAGTCTATAATACCATTTTCCTCTGCCCCCCATCTCCTGTTTTCCATCCTTGCCTTTTCTGTCCACCATATCTTTGAATATTAAGAGGTCTGTTCTGCCGAGAATGAGCCATGTGATCAGCAGCACATCATAATCACACATGGCTCTTTGTACCTGCAGCTCACCAATCTTACTCATCACATTCTGTGTATATTGTGGACACCAGATTGTGTCTCTCAATTTGCTCCTGTCCAACAATTCCTTCTCTGTCATCATCCAACACTCACACCCTCTGTTCCCCTTATTTATTTTTGCTGTTATTGTCTGGTATGCCCATACCCTGCTGATCTTGATTCAACTGTCATGACTTGGGCATTGTCCCAATCCTATTAACTTGTGACCCGTCCATCTCATGCAGGTTTCATCTGCCTCTGAATCTGAATGTACCTGCATGCATCATGGATGTTACCAGTCTACCACCTTCTCTTCATATTCTGTTCTCCCTGAAGCCTGGCCGTGCCAGCAGCCCAGAGATTGCCACCTGTCCACCTCTGGCAACATTGACAGACTTCCATTGCTGCCTTCTCCACATTGGTACCAATGTGTATCGCTTGTTCTGGGTCCCACTTTCCTCTGCACCCTCTCACTCATATCCTGAGAAGCAGAGAAACATCCACCTGGAGAGAAGCAACCAATCCCACAGTCACTTTGACCCATCCACCTGTCTCTTCCACCCCTCCCTTTGTTCACTCACCCCTCTGTCCTTTTGCCAAACCCTCCCATTGCCTGCCCACTCTCTGCCTGACAATGACCCCAATGATCTATCTTTTTTTTAAACTTTTTCATCCATTCTGTTTCAGTGATGGGTTTTCTTTGTTCTTTCTCCAGGTGAATCACTGGACCGGCAAAGGATGTAAATTTGAGTGGTGGACCATCCATGGCTGGTGGTAAGTCTCGTTACTCAGATGGGTTCTAGTGAGAGATGGGAGTTGTCAGGGAGAGCTGACAGGGGGGTCTCCAGTGGTAGTGTCGGGCTGTGGTGCTGGGCTGTGGTCTCCACTGAGCCCAGGCACTGGGCACCAGCGCCAGAACAACAGCTGGTTCTGCAGCTGCACGGCTGCATTCTGAGCAAAGGTCTTCAGCTCCACCTCAAATGGCCGCCCCTGAATCTGACACAACCCTGTCAGTCCCCCGCACAATTTAGACAATTCATGAAGATCACCTCTCATTCCAAAATCTCCAGTGAGCTTCGGCCCAACCTGCTCAATCTCTCATACAGCACCCCATCCCAGGACTCAACCTTTCACCATTCACCCAACTGCTCCAGAACAAGGGGCCACAGTTTAAGAATAAGGGGTAGGCCATTTAGAACGGAGATGAGGAAGAACTTTTTCAGTCAGAGAGTGGTGAAGGTGTGGAATTCTCTGCCTCAGAAGGCAGTGGAGGCCAGTTCGTTGGATGCTTTCAAGAGAGAGCTGGATAGAGCTCTTAAGGATAGCGGAGTGAGGGGGTATGGGGAGAAGGCAGGAACGGGGTACTGATTGAGAGTGATCAGCCATGATCGCATTGAATGGCGGTGCTGGCTCGAAGGGCTGAATGGCCTCCTCCTGCACCTATTGTCTATTGTCTATTGCTTCCATGGCAGCTATACCTCTCTTTAAATAAAGAGACCAAGAATCTGTTGTGATGTCACTAAAGGTCTGCAGAGACAAAGCCAGACCTCTGTTGGAATAATATATTCAAGACGTGAGTGACAATTCACTTCTTTGTTCACAATAACGTGTCAAGCCAGAGACTGCTCTGCTGACTCAGAGCATGCAACCTTTTAATATCATATTTAATAGCAAGAAATGTGGAGTGGGTCACGTATATTTGTTAACATGGTTAACTATTGTGATCCAGAATTCTCCTCTTTCCCTTATCAGCCTTAACATTAAAGATCAAAAGTACAAGGTCAGACATGTTCAACCTATGAGACACTTCACTAAAATAAAGTTCTATTTCCACGGTACGAAGTGCTCACAACAAGACAGAGAGCAGTTCAGTTCTTCCCACAATTCCCACACCTCCTCACTATTACACTTCACACCCGGCAAACCCGGGACGGGGTATATTTGCTGTCATTGCTCCAAGCTGCAGTGTGGGAGCACCGATTCTGCAACGCTGGAGTTACCACGGAGCCCCTGGTCTCTGGCACTGAGACAGAACAGGAAGTGTTGTCCCTGTGAAGAAGTTGTCAGCAAAGTGCAGGAACTCTTCAGCTTGGAGGTAGTAACTCATCCCATCCATTTATCTTCCAGGCCCCCCAATGATGGCATTAAGAATAAAGGTCGCTTTACCTTCGACAAAATAAGAGTAAGTACTTACGGTTCAAGACCATCGTGGGTTTTGGGTCTGGGGTGACACGCTGGCACACAGGCCTTTGGTCAATTTCTCTAGAGGGTGGGTGGGCTTTTCAAAACACACAGCAGCAGGAAGTGTCCTCAGGTCTGTTCTCTGGGCATTTTACATTGGCCTCAGCTGCAGTATTTGAGATTGTGTACATTAACACACAAACCCATTGAAAACCTTCAGTTTGTAACCCACTCCTAGTATCTGTTATTCAACATGTAAATGACTTCCTACAGACAATGAATGACTTCCCACTCTGTAACTCTGGTATCTGTTATTTCCACACATAAACTATCTGAATTCCTGCCATAGATCCAAGCATGTTACTCCCCCACAGATATCTGATATTAGAATCATGCAGCATGCAAAGAGACCTGTCAGCTTAACCATGCCAATCAAGATGTCTACCAAAGCTAGTGAGCTTTGCCTGTTTGGCTCATATCCCTCTAAACCCTTCCTATGCATAAACCTGTACAAATGTCTTTTAAACGTTATAATTCTACCCATCCCTACCAATTTCTGTGGCAGCTTCTTCCTTATACCCAGCACCCTATGTGGGAATAAGTCTCTCCCCTCTCACATTAAAGCTGCGCCCTCTAGTTTTAGACTCCCCTATGCTGGAGTATAGGCTGTGACCATGCGCCTTCTCTATGCTTCCCATGATTTCATAAACCTCCATAAGATCACCCCTCGGCCACCTTCACTCCAGGGAAAACAGTCCCAGTCTGTTCAGTCTGATCAATCTGAAGAAGGTTCCCAACCCAAAAGGTTTCCTGTCTATTCCCTCTGCAGATGCTGCCTGAATCCAGCATCTTACTCCACCATTGTTTTTGCTAAAGATTCCGGCGCCTGCAGTTTCTTGTGTCCAATGTCACCTAATAACTCAAGCCTTCCAATCTTGTAGTATTTCACCAGTGAATATTAGGTGTAGTGGGACAGGAGGCATCTCTGGAGAGAAGGACTGGGTGACATTTCAGGTCGAGACCCTTCAGTCTGAAGAAGTCTTATCCGAAATGTTATCCATTCCTTTTCTCCAGAGATGCTGCCTGTCCCACTGAGTTACTCCAGCATTTTGTGTCTACCGTCGATTTAAACCAGCATCTGCAGTTCTTTCCTACACAATATTAGGTCTAGGTTCGGCTTAAGTTTATTGTTGTCACATGTGCCGAGATACAGTGAAAAGCTTTCTTTTGCATGCTTTCCAATCAGATCAGAAAATACTATACATAAATACAATCAAGCCAAACTCGAGTGCAATAGATAGAACAAAAGGGAAGATACAGAGTGCTGGAGTAACTAAGAATATGTTTCTCAGCTTTGTAGTGCATTAGTTCCAGAAACAAAGTCCAATGTCTGCAATGCAGTAGAGGTGAATTGGTTTAGTCCCCTAGTTAATGGAAGGACCGTTCAGAAGCTTGATAACAGAGGGGAAGAAGCAGTTCTGGAGTCTAGTGTTGCACGCTTTCAAGCTTCTGTACCTTCTGCTGGAAGGGAACAGGGAGAAGGATGACCAGGGTCTGACAAGTCAGTGATTGTGTTGGTTGGGTCACTGGTTGGGTCTAAGTCTGGTCTGTGTTAAACAAAGAAACAAAGTGCTGGAGTAACTCAGTGGGTCTGGCAACATCTCTGAGGAATGTGGATTGGAGACGTTTCAAGTCAGGATACTTCTTCAGACTGATTGTAAGAGGTGGGGGGAAAGAAAGCTGGAGAGAGGAGGGGGATTACAAATTGTGAAGCCATAGGAAGAGATGTAAGAGGAGGGGGAAGGGAGAAATAGGCGTGAGCCAGGTAAGGCGGGGGGTGGGGGGGGGGGGGGAGGGGGGGGGAGGGGGGGGAGGGGGGGGTTATTAGAGGTCACCTAAAATTGGAGAATTCAATGTTCATACTCTTGGGTTGTAAGCTTGGTAAATGTTAAAAAACCCCATCTCTAGTGTGTGTAGGATAGTGTTAATGTGCGAGGGTCGCTGGTTGGCGAGGACTTGGGCCAAAGGGCCCGATTCCGCACTGAATGTTAATCTGAATCCTATGTTTAAAAAGCTTTGAGACAAATGCTTAAATAGGACTTGGCAGAGAGGGATACTGTCTTAATGTGGGCAAATGGGATTAGTGTAGTTGGGAAAATTGCAATCCATGACAGAATCCTGGATAAGGGAGGGGCAGGACTGGCAGCTCAATGATCCGGGGTACAGGAGCTTCAGGAGAGACATGGGTGAGGAAAAAAGCAGAGGGGGAGTTGCATTATTGATTAAGGAGGATGGCATGGCTAGGTTCAGAGGTTAAGTTCAGAGGTAACATTATGGACGGTTCGTCTAGTGAAGCTATATAGGTGGAGCTGAGGAACAAGAAAGGGATGATCAGGAAAGGGGTGTACTACAAACGCCCAAATAGTCAACGGGAATTGGAAGAGCAAATGTGCCAAGAGATTGCAGACAGCTGCAGGTCAAATAAGGTTGTTGTAGTAGGGGATTTTAACTTTCCTAATATAGACTGGGAAAATCATAGCATGAAGGGTTCAGATGAGGTTTAAGAAAGCTATGGATCGGGATGGAGAGGGTCCATGTGTTAAAATGCTCAACTGTGGCAAGGCCAACTTTGAGGGTATGAGAGACCCTTCAAGTTGACTGGAGCAGGTTATTTGATGGGGAAAGGAACATCGGCCAAGTGGGATGTTTTTAAAAGTGTACTAAAGAGAGCTCAGGATGTGTACGTCCCCGTTAGAGTGAAAGGCATAGCAGGCAAAGAAGGCAGCTTGGCTGATGAGGGAAATTGAGATGTTAGTCAAAAACAAGAAGGATACATGGGACAGGTATAGGCAGCTGGGATCAAGTGCACCCCTGGAGGAGTTTTGGGAACTAAGGAGCAACTAAAAAAAGGAGAACAGAAAGGCTAAAAAGAGGCCAGGAGATAGCTCTGGCGGGTAGCCTCAAGAACAATTCCAAAAGATTTTATAAATAATTAAGGGAGAAAGGGTAACTAGAGAGAGAGTGGGACATCTCAGGAATAAAAACTGTCACCTCTGTGTGGAGCCACAGGAGATGGGCAAGGTCCTCAAATGAGTATTTCTCCTTTGTATTTACCGAGGAGAAAGACAGTAGGGCAGAGGAAATTGGAGCATTCACTGGAAGTGTCATGAGAGTCATTGTTACCGTCAAGGAAGTACTGAAGGTACTGTCGTGTATGAAGGTAGACAAATCTCCGGGGCCTGATCAGATATATCCGACGACATTCCGGGAAACTAGAGAGGAAATTGCGGGAGCCCTGGTTGAAATTTATGAGTCATCCTTAAATACAGGAGAGGTGCCAGATTGGAGGGTGGCAAATGCTGTGCCTGGATCTGGATCGATTGGCAAGGTGGGCGGAGGAGTGGTTGATGGAATTTAATGCAGAGAAGTGTGAGGTATTGTATTTTGGGACGTCGAACAAGGGTAGGACCTACACAGTAAAATGGTAGGCCTCTGTGTAGTGTTGCAGAGCAGAGGGATCTAGGAGTACAAGTGCATGGTTCCTTGAAGGTCACGTCGCAGGTAGATAAGGTAATCAAAAAGGCTTTCGGCACTTTGGCCTTCATCAGTCAGAGTATTGAGTATGAGTATAGAAGTTGGAAGGTCATGTTACAGTTTTATAAGACGTTGGTGAGACCGCATTTAGAATATTGTGTTCAGTTCTGGTCACCATGTTAGGAAAGATATTGTCAAGCTTGAAAGGGTTTAGAAAAGATTTACAAGGATGTTGCCAGGACTAGAGGGTGTGAGCTATAGGGAGAGGTTGACTAGGCTGGGTCTCTATTCCATGGAGCGTAGGAGGATGAGGGGAGATCTTATAGAGGTATACAAAATCATGAGAGGAATAGATCGGGTAGATGCACAGAGTCCTTTACCCAGAGTAGGGGAATCAAGGACCAGAGGACATAGGTTGAAGGTGAAGGGGCAAAGATTTAATCGGAATCCGATTGGTAACTTTTTCACATAGAGGGTGGTGGGTATATGGAACGAGCTGCCAGAGGAGGTAGTTGAGGCTGGGACTATCCCATCGTTTAAGAAACAGTTGGACAAGTACATGGATAGGACAGGTTTGGAGTATTATGGACCAAGCAAGTGGGACTAGGGTAGCTGGGCCACTGTTGGCCGGTATGGGCGAGTTGGGCTGAAGAGCCTGTTTCCACACTGTACCACTCTATGACTCTATAACTATAAATCTACGACTCAATATTCAAGTCTACACATAACTTTTGGGTTTCTGTTAGATTATGTGGAAATCCTCACTTGGATTCCAACCTGTAATTCCTGAGTATCTGTTTATTTACAAACCCCCAAATCCCTGGATTAGATCCCACCCTATTCGCAGATACCTGCATCTGTTTTCATATCGTTGACCAACTTGATTGCAATCCAGCTGCTATCGCTGTGTAGGGTATGTGATGTTCTCTTTCTTGTATTTTCAGTTTTTATTTCACTCTTGTCCTGACACAAAATGTTAATTTGTTTATTTTCAGACTTTACGGGATCTTTTGAACAAATTTTGGCCCGATCTGTCTGGCAGTAACTATCTTTGGTAATGGTTTGTACCTAAGGTGGATAAATCCCCAGGGGTTGACCAAATGTATACTTGCACCTTGTGAAAAGCTAAGGTAGAAATTGTGGAGCCCTTGCACAGATATTACCATCATCTTTAGGCACAGGTGAAGTTCCAGTAGACTGGAGGGTGGCTAATGTACAGTTATTTAAGGGCACCAAGGACAAGCCAGGGCACCACTGGTGAGTGAGCCTGCATCAGTAGTGGGTACGTAACTGCAGGTGATTCTGAGGGACATCATTTACCAGCAGTTGATAGATAAAGACTGATCAGGGATAATCATAGGAAATCATATCTCACAAAGCAGACAGTTTTTTAAAGAGGTGACCAAGAGGATTGATTGAGGTTAAAGATCGTTGTCTATGTGGACATTAGCTGGGCCATGACAAGGTCATAAGTGATTGGAGCAGAATTAGGCCATTCGGTCATTCCACAATAGTGACCCAGCATCGATCCCTGTGGCACACCACTGGTTTCTGATCTCCAATCTGAATAACAACTCTTTACTATACCCTCTGGCTCTTGCCATCAAACCAATTTTCTCACCAATTGGCTAGTTTGCCGTGGATCCCATGTGATCTAACCTTCCAGCCGAGCTTACAATGCGATACCTTGTCAAAGGCCTTGCTGAATTTAGCAGGCCACACTGCCCTCATCAATCCTCTTCTAACTTCTAAATGTTGTGAGAGTCACTGCTTCCACTGCCTCGAGCAGTGTGTTTCAGATTCCAACTACCCTCTCTTGAAAAAGTTATTTTCAGATCTCTAAATCTTTTCCCACTTCTCCTAAAAGTGAGCCATCTAGTTTCCTACTATCTGCTCTGTCTCTTACTCTCATACCTTTGTGCATGTCCACCGGGTCATTCTCCCCCATCACCCCTCCCCTCCCATGGACATTCTCCTTCATCACCCACTCTCCCCACCCCCACCCCTCCCATGGACACTCTCCTTCATCACCCACTCTCCCCACCCCCACCCCTCCCATGGACACTCTCCTTCATCACCCACTCTCCCCACCCCCACCCCTCCCATGGACACTCTCCTTCATCACCCACTCTCCCCACCCCCACCCCTCCCATGGACACTCTCCTTCATCACCCACTCTCCCCACCCCCACCCCTACCCCTCCCCTTCCAACTGGACAAATAATGTTTTGGTTCCTGGTCTTCAGACTGGAGAAAGGTCCTGATCTGAAAAGTCATCTGTGCATTTTCTCCCTGCAGATACTGTCTGGTCTCCACCAACTTGTTATTAACTTCCTCTAAACATTTCTATCCATATGCCTGTCCAAATGTCCTTTAAATCCATCTCTACATGACCTCTGTCAGCTTATTCCATTAATGTAGCACCTTCTGTGTGGAAAAGATTGCCCCTTAGGTCCCCTTTAAATCTTTCCCCTTTCACCTTAAACCTATGCCCTCATGTTTTAGACACCCCCAACCCTGGGAAAGCAGTCACTTTATTGCCTTCTTCGCTCCAGTGAAAACAGCCCCAACCTGTCCAGTCCCTCCATATCATTCAATCCCTCCTGTCCCTGTTACATCCTCATCAATCTCTTCTGTACCCTTTCCAACTTAATGACGGGGTTCCCATAGTTGAAATTATTCCTATATATTTAGTTGGAATAATTCCTGTAGTTGGGTGACTGGAACTCTGCACAATAGTCCAAGTGTGGTCTCACCAACAATATCATTCAAAGACAGTTTCTGTTTCTCCTTCAATCCATCTTTCAGCTCTGCACTCTTGAAAACTCTTCATATTGAAACGTCGCTGTTCCTAATCTCTTTCCACAGGCCCCATGAGTGGAATAAACACGGTATGCATGCTACTCAGGAATTAACAGTGAAACAGTACTTTGCCAAAGGTCTGAACTACTACAGGTGAGGACCTGATGTGTGTATCTCACTGACATACAGCCCCACCACCACCATCCACGGGAGGAGAGAGAGACAAAATGAGGAAGGGTGGCAGAGAGACAAATATATGGAAGAAGAGAGACAGAGGCAGGGAGATGGAGAGAGAGAGAGAGAGAGGGAGAGAGAGAGAGAGAGAGAGATGGAAGGAGGGAGAGGAGGAGGACGGACAGAGAGACAGTCTGAGGGAGAAGTGATGGAGAGAGTAAGAGTGACAGAGGGGGAGACAATGAGAAGGAGAGGAGATTGAGGACAGAGCACAAAGAGATGGGAAGGAAAAGATGGAGAGTGGAAGGAGAGAGCAACAGAGTATGAGTGGCAGAGAGAGAGTGGGAGATAAAGGATGCAGCGAGGGAGAGAGAGAAGGGGGAGATGCACAGATGCCTGACAAAACAAACAGATGTGGGAAACAGGCAGACACAGGAAGATAGATAGATAGTTACAGATAGATGTGTGAAAAGAGGGGAGGAGGACAGATGTGAAGAGATGGAGAGCTATACAGGCAGGGAGAAAGAGATGGATGGGTAGAGGGAGAGGCAGAATATAGATCATATAGACAGAGAGCTACGCAGCATGGAAACAGGGCCTTCAGCACCTCTTCCATGCTAACCAAAGTGTTCACCTCGAGCCACACCCATTAGGTTGCGTTTGGCCCATACTCCTCTAAACCTTTCCAATCCATGTACCTGTCCGTATAACTTTGAAATATTGTTATTGTACTCGCTCCTCCCACCTCTTCTGGCAGCTCATTTCATACTCCCACCACCCTCAGATCTCTTTTAAATCTTTCCCCTCTCATCGAAAATCTAGTTTTACACTCTCCTGCCCTTGGGAAAAGACTGTGATCATCCACATGATCGAAGTTCCCTGTGTTACACCCTGCATTGTTCCAGGCCTATCAGTACAATACAGCACAGGAACAGGCCCTTTGGCCCACAATGTCAGTGCTGTTCATGATGCCATGATGAACTAATCTCCTCCACCTGCACATGATCCACATCCCTCCATTCCCTGCATATCCATGTACTTATTTAAAGGCCTCAAATGTCACTATTGTATCTGCCTCCACCACCACCCTCAGCAGTGTGTTCCAGGCACCCACCACTCTCCTTTAAACTTTGCCCCTCTCACTTTAAAGCTTTGCCCTCTGCTCTTTGAGTCTGGTCCTTATAAATTAAACCCTCCGTAGCACCGTCAGGATTGGCTACTTTTTAATTTCGTTGTACTCGTTGCAATGACAATAAATGAATATTATTATTATTATTATTATTATTATTATTATTATTATCTGCAGAGGAATCTTGAGGAGCAAGTCCATAGTTCACTGAAAGTGGAAGCACAACATGGATAGGGAGGTAAAGAAGGCAGACAGCTTGCTTATCTTCATCAGTCAGATGTGGGTTTTACAATCAGGTGATCATGTTGCAGCTTTATAAACTATGGTCAGGGCACATTTGGAGTATTGTGTGCAGTATTGTGTGGGGGGGGGGAAGAGGGGGGAATAAAAGAGAAATGAGGGATCTGGAGATGGGAGATGAGCACACTGAGGAAGGAAAATGGTAGGGTGTGAAGGGGCAGATGGGAAATAGTGAAATGTATGGGCTGCACCGGGTGTAGGAGGGGGGAACGGAAACGAGAGAGGGCATGGGGGTATTACTTGATATTGGTGAATTCAATGTTCATACCATTGGGTTGTGAACCTGTGTAGATGGACAGAGAGCTGCACAATGCAACAGGAACACAGATCAGTTTTCGGTCACAAATCGTTGCTACTCTCCAATGTGATTGTGTGCCAGAGAGGGAGAGTGTGTGGAGAGGTGGGAATACTGAGAGGGAGTGCATGGCTTAATGGGGATTAAGCAGAGAGGGTGAGGAATGTGGGGACAGTATGTTGGTGAGGGGGAGAAAGGGATACAAGAATTTGTATTTACTTATGAGCGTTGAATGTTGATGTGCAGCGGAAACAAAACTTCTTTGTTTTTGTTGCAGACGTGTGGAAAGTTGTGTAGACCAAGACCCAAAGGTAAGTCATGCTCAATTAATGGTTCTTTGCTGCAAGGTGTTTGTGTTATGAGACAGGGACCTAATGTTACCAATGTACAGGAGTCCTCGGCGCTGTCTCTTCCGTATTCCTCCACCCCCCCCGTGTCATATCTCCCCCCCCCCATGTTGTGTGTCCCACCCCCACCCCCCACCCCCCACCCACGCATAAAATGTTACAAAAACTCATTGGAGTCTCTTGCATCTTATCTGCCAGAGGTCTGCCAGGCCTTCTTTTTTTGCCCTTTAGTTTTCCTTTACGAACATCCTTTACAAGGATGTTGCCAGGACTTGAGGGCCTGAGCTACAGGGAGTGATTGGGCAGTCTAGGACTTTATTCCCTGGAATGCAGGAGGATGAGGAATGAACTTACAGAGGAGTGAGTATAAGATCATGAGTGGAATAGATAAGGTATTTTACCCAGAGTAGGGGAATCAAGAATCGGAAGCCATAGGATTAGGGTGATAGGGGAAAGATTTAATAGGAACCTAAGGGGCAACGTTTTCCACACAGAGGGTGGTGGGTAAATGGAATGTTGGGTATATGGATGGGTACATGGATAATGAAGGAGGGATATCGGCCAAGTGCAAGTAGGTGGGACTAGTATAACAATCAAACAATCTCCTAGATGTTCTAGTGGCCAGAGATCCTAGGGTGACGGAGGAACTGAAGGAACATTAGGCAGGAAATTGTGTTGGGTAGACTGATGGGACTGAAAGCTGATAAATCCCCTGGGCCTGATGGTCTGCATCTCAGGATACTTAAGGAGGTGGCTCTTGAAATTGTGGACGCATTGGTGATCCTTTTCCAATGTTCTATAGATTCAGGATAAGTTCCTGTGGATTGGAGGGTAGCTAATGTTATCCCACTTTTAAGAAAGGAGGGAGAGAGAAAACAGGAAATTATAGACCAGTTAGTCTGACATCAGTGGTGGGGTAGATGCTGGAGTCAATTATAAAAGATGAAATTGCAGAGCATTTGAATAGCAGTAACAGGATCGTTCCGAGTCAGCATGGATTTACGAAGGGGAAATCATGCTTGACTAATCTTCTGGAATTTTTTGAGGATGTAACTAGGAAAATTGACAGGGGAGAGCCGGTGGATGTGGTGTACCTCGACTTTCAGAAAGCATTCAACAAGGTCCCACATAGGAGATTAGTGGGCAAAATGAGAGCACATGGTTTTGGGGGTAGGGTACTGACATGGATAGAAAATTGGTTGGCAGACAGAAAGCAAAGAGTGGGGATAAATGGGTCCCTTTCAGAATGGCAGGCAGTGACAAGTGGGGTACCGCAAGGCTCGGTGCTGGGACCGCAGCTATTTAATATATACATTAATGACTTGGAAGAAGGGATTATAAGTACCATTAGCAAATTTGCAGATGATACAAAGCTGGGTGGTATTGTGAACTGTGAGGAAGATGCTATGAGGTTGCAGGGTGACTTGGACAGGTTGTGTGAGTGGGCGGATGCATGACAGATGCAGTTTAATGTGGATAAGTGTGAGGTTATCCACTTTGGTGGTAAGAATAGGAAGGCAGATTATTATCTGAATGGTGTCAAGTTAGGAAAAGGGGACGTACAACGAGATCTGGGTGTCCTAGTGCATCAGTCACTGAAAGGAAGCATGCAGGTACAGCAGGCAGTGAAGAAAGCCAATGGAATGTTGGCCTTCATAACAAGAGGAGTTGAGTATAGGAGCAAAGAGGTCCTTCTGCAGTTGTACAGGGCCCAAGTGAGACCGCACCTGGAGTACTGTGTGCAGTTTTGGTCTCCAAATTTGAGGAAGGATATTCTTGCTATTGCAGCGTAGGTTTACTAGGTTAATTCCCAGAATGGTGGGACTGTCGTATGTTGAAAGACTGGAGCGACTAGGCTTATATACACTGGAATTTAGAAGGATGAGAGGGGATCTTATCGAATCATATAAGATTACTAAGGGGTTGGACACTTTAGAGGCAGGAAACATGTTCCCAATGTTGGGGAAGTCCAGAACCAGCGTCCACAGTTTATGAATAAGGAGTAGGCCATTTAGAACGGAGATGAGGAAAAACTTTTTCAGTCAGAGAGTTGTAAATCTGTGGAATTCTCTGCCTCAGAAGGCAGTGGAAGCCATTTCTCTGAATGCATTCAAGAGACAGCTAGATAGAGCTCTTAAGGATAGCGGAGTCAGTGGGTACGGGGAGAAGGCAGGAACGGGGTACCGATTGCGAATGATCAGCCATGATCACATTGAATGGCGGTGCTGGCTCGAAGGGCCGAATGGCCTACTCCTGCACCTATTATCTACTGTCTAATATAGATGGGGCATATTGGTCAGCATGGACAGGTTGTGCCTATGGGCCTGTTTCTGTGCTGTGTGATTCCATTACTATAAATATGCCCTACAGTCCACTACATTCTCCAGGGATACGCTTTGTCCCAGCCACCTGGACCTGATCCAAGCCTCCTTTTTCCTGACCTTTTCAGGACGTTTCTGCAACTTCAATTACCTTTTGTGCTTTCCTTTGCCGATACTGTAGTGGGATGTTGAACCTGAAATGTTAAATCTGTTTCTTTCCCCATAAACGTTACCTGACTTGCTGAGGTTATTTATTGTTTTCTATTTTATTTAGATTTCCAGCCAATCCGTCATCCAGTAATACGTGCTGATGTAATGTGCTCGGAGCACTTCCCTCTCCGCGTTTCATTAGTTTGTCATCGTCTTTTCTGTCTGAAGGATCATAGCTGGTCAGTCCACTCCTGGTAACCTCCACTTTCCTTTGTTCACAGGAAGCCGAAGCATGCTTCACAAATCTACCATCTGTGAAGAGATGTGTAAGTATCAGGTCCTGATGAAAAAGCTCACAACCAGCCCATAATCCATGTTCCCCTTGATATCCAGAAATCTAGTAATCTCTGTTGTGAATGCCCTCAGTGGCTGAGCTCCCACACCCCTGTGTGATGAAATCTACAGAATCGCCACCTATGAGGATGGGGATTTTTTTCTTATCTCAGTGCTCAACAGCCTGTCCCAACTAACAATCCCAACAACCCCTTACTTCTACACTTCTCAACTAGAGGAACCAACATTGCAATAAATCCCCTCCCAATGCCTATAATGGATATGCAAATTATCACGAGGTTATTACTCATTATTTTCCACTCGAGAGGACAGGCCCATTCTGCTTAATCTCTCCTCAGGACAAAATCACTCTGGTCCAAATGTACCACAACAAGTTCACCCTGAGCTGCAACCCCTTAAAATTACAACAGATTTAGACAATAGACAATAGGTGCAGGAGTAGACCATTCGGCCCTTTGAGCCAGCACTGCCATTCAATGTGATCATGGCTGATCATTCACAATCAGTACCCCGTTCCTGCCTTCTCCTCATACCACCTGACTCCGCTATCTTGAAAGCAGCCAGAGAATTGTCCTCCATTGCCTTCCGAGGCAGAGAATTCCACAGATTTACAACTCTCTGAATGAAAAAGTATTTCCTCATATCCGTTCTAAATGGCTTACCCCTTATTCTTAAACTGTGGCCCCTGGTTCTGGACTCCCCCAACATTGGGAACATGTTTTCTGCCTCTAATGTGTCTAATCCCTTAATAATATATGTTTCAATAAGACCGCCTCTCATCCTAAATTCCAGCGTATACAGGCCTAGTCGCTCCAGTCTTTCAACATACGACAGTCCCACCGTTTTGGGAATTTACCTAGTGAATCCATGCTGCACGCCCTCATTAGCAAGAATGTCCTTCCTCAAATTTGGAGACCAAAATTCCACCCCCTCACCTTAAAACTATGTCCTCTGGTTCTTGATTCTCCTACACTGGGCAAGAGGCTCAGTATGTCTACCCAATCTATTCCTCTCATGATTTTGTACACCTCTATAAGATCACCCCTCATCCTCCTGCGCTCCAAGGAATAGAGTCCTAGCTTGCTCAACCTCCATATAATTACGACTCATAAATCTCAGGCCCTTGACTCGTAAATCTTCTCTGCACCCTTTCCAGCTTAACACCATCTTGCCTAATGCCTAATCAATGTCTGATATAAATGCAACAGGACTTCCCAACTTCTATACTCAATACTATGACAGATGAAGGCCAGCGTGCCAAAAACCTTTTTGACCACCTTATCTACTTGTGTTGCCACTTTCAACAAACTATGTACCTGCACTCCTAGATCTTCCTTCTCTACAACTCTCCCCAGAGACTTACCGTTGACTGTGTAGATCCTGCCCATTTTAGTCTTCCCAAAATGCAACACCTCACATTTCTCTGTATTGAATTCCATCAACCATTCCTCAGCCTTCCTGGCCAACCGATCAAGATCCTGCTGCAATGTTTGACAACTGTGGCGCGTCGAGAAAGGCCCGAAATAAAGGCAAGGAGCCGGGTATTTCGGGAGGTTTGATTTTATTACGTTTGCTAGACCGGTCAAGTCTGCCAGAGTGAAATCGCGCCCAAAACCTCGTCCTTTATAACCGTAGCAAAGGGCCGCCCCCCTGAACCGGTCCATTCCCGTGCCGAGGGGTCGGTAGTGGTATGGCCCGACCCTTGGGAGCCGCCACAGGACACCCACCCCCAGAACCGGAGGCACGAAACGCACTGGTGGTCGCACTACCCGACCGGACTGTGTACGAAAATCGGCCAACAGAGGGGCCGGCGGAGGCACAGTTGGAGGGACAGGTGGTGGGACCTGCAAAGAGGGGCAACCTCGTGACCGAGGCTGGGCAACCCGCACCGGTTGGTCGATGTCTAAGTGGGCCGGCTTCAAGTGGTCAATTGACATGGCCTCCGGCTGGCACCCCATGTCCAAGACAAAGGTTGTCTGTCCGTGCTCCAGCACCCGGTACGGGCCCTCATAATGCCTCTGGAGTGGCGTCCGGTGGGTGTCACGGTGCAGGAACACATGGGTGCAGTCCCGGAGGGCCGATGGCATGAACAGGCGGAATGTACCATGTCGGGACGTCGGCACAGGTGCGAGCTTGCCAACTCGCTCTCGAAGGCGCTGTAGTTAAGCTCCATCTTAACTATCTCCAATACCACCCACTTTCGTGTTATCTGCAAACTTGTTAATCATGCCATGTACATTCTCATCCAAATCAATGATATAGATGACAAACAGCAATGGGCCGTCCACCAAACCCTGAGGCAAACCACCAGTCACAGGCCTCGAGTCTGTGAAAAGAAACCTTCCACCATCAGCCTCTGCTTCCTTTCATGAAGCCAATTTTCTATCCATCCAGCTATCTCTCCTTAGATCACATGCGATCTAACCTTCCAGATGTTCCAGGTGTTCCGGATGTGGCCTTCATTATATCGGTGACACAAAGCATAGATTCAGCGACTGTTTTGCCGGACACTTGAGCTCGGCCCACCAAAGCCGACTGGATTTCCCAGTTACTAACCACATTAACCCCCCTTCCCATTCCAACACTGACTTTTATGTCCTGTGCTTCCTCCATTGCCAGAGTGAGGCCAGACACAAACTAGAGGAACAGTGCCTCAAATTCCACGGGTTGCTTACAACCTAATAATATGGACATTTAATTCTCCAATTTGGGTAACTTACCAAACTCCCCCACCTTCTTCCCCCCTTCCTTTCCCCCAGTCCATCTCTCTTCCCTGTGCTACACCTGGACTCATAACCATTTCTCTCTCACCCATTTCCTTCCAACTACATTCCTTCCTCTAGCTTCACAATTTTCAACTCACCCTCTGGACTTTGTTCAACCATTCGCTGATCAAAAAACCTTTGTCTGTGTCCACCCGTGACTCATAGGCTTTGTCCTGCCCCTCCTCTCATCCAACTTCCTTCCCACCCCCCACCCACCCCCAAAATCAGTCCAAAGAAGTGTCCCAACCTGAAACCTTAATGTCTTTCGAAGTTGCAACAGGCAGGAATGAAAAAGAGGACCCAGTTGATATGTATTTGGACTCAGAGGCCTTTAATAAAGTGGAGTATAGGAGGTTATTAAACAAAGTTAGCATGCACGGCCATGAGGATAATATACGAGCCAGGACTTGGTCAACTGAGAGAAGATGGAGTAGGATAAAATGGGTCATTTTTTGGGCTGGGTGGCTGTGACCAGGAATAATGCTGGATTAATGCTGGGCCCAGCTGCTCACAATTGATATCCCTGAATTGTATTAGAAGATCAGGTTGGATATGTCCAAGCAAAACACAAACTGCTGGAGGAACTCAGCATCAGTGGAGGCAGAGGGATGGTGCCTGTTTGGGGTCAGGATCCTGCACCAGCTCACTGCATGATGTATCCAAGGTAGCTGACGATACCAAGCCAGGATTATGCAGAGACATCGGGCAGAACATGGCGGATGGAAAATAATGTGGAGAAAGGTGGAGAATTTTAAATGGTGGGAAATTGAAAGGTGTTGGTGTTGGGAGAGGTCCAAGTATGGGGTTCTTCTTGCACACCAACCACTGAAAGTTCACATGTAGGGTAGTGAGCTATTTGTTGTGTCTTGAGCTTTATTTTAAGAGGATTGCTCCAATTATATGGGGCACTGGTGAGACAGCACCTGGAATATGTACAGATCTGCTGTACCTGCCTGAGGAAAGATTACCCTCAATGGAGGGTGAGCCGCATTGCTTTACCAGGTTGAATGGTGGGTTGGGATGGGGTCTGGCTGCTCCTCTGTAGAGAGAACGAACAAACTTGGTCTAAACTCTAGTTCCAAGAATGAGAGGTGATCTCATTGAAACACAATTTTTTACTGGATTTGATATGAATTTGATGTTTCCATTGCCTACAGTCTGAAATATAACTAACCCCCACTCTCAGCTGCCGGTCCATGCTGCTACCCAATCTTTAACCCCCTCTGGCCCAGTTTCACACAGCCTTGAGGGTAGGACTTCATCAAACCCCTGAAAGCCCTCTCAGAGATTGAATAGATGGAGGATGGCAGGAGAGAGGGAGAGCAGAAGATACGGGGGGGGGGGGGGGGGGGGGGGGCGGGGGAAGGGGATTGACAACAGCAGAGATGTTTCAGGCGAGGAACTCCAGTGATCTGGGATGTGCTGCCTGAATGGAGCTCAGTAGATTCACAGCATTGGGCAAAGGGAACTGGAGAAAGTCTGGACTGTGGGGAGGAATGGGGAGTGAGACTCAGCAAGGAGCTCCACCATCAAGCTGGAACAAGCCTGATGGGCTGAGTGGACTCCTGTCATTCACTGATTCTCAAATCCAATCTGGAATTCCAGAAGGGGAGGGGATGTGGGACTTGTTCCCTCCCTGTGCCTGGCTCTCCCTCTCCACGGTTCAGTAGTTGATAATCTCTCCTTATTTCTGCTCCGGATGTCCTAACTTAGATCCGTCCATACCTGGTAACCTTATCTTTCCGCTCTCTGTTCACAGCAAATAATCTCGGTAAACGTAAATGGAATCGAAGTGAGTATCAAGTCCTGAGTATAAAAGCGAACACTCGATCCAGAGAAGGTGTCTGCAACTAAGCGCTAGTGGAGAGAAGTGATGTTGGTGACAGGACAATGGGTGGAACAGGAAGTGAGTGAGAGAAGTGAAACAGAGAACTGGAAGGCAGAGTGAGGTGAGAGGGGTACAGGGGAGAGATAGTTTGGGGGGAGAGTGTGAGGGAGGCAGATAGGTAGACCGGGAGGAAGGAGAGGGAAATAGAGAAGAGAAGAAAGAGTGGCAAAGAGAAATGCAAGGGTTATGGCCACATCATGCAACACAGAACCCTCAGTCCATCGTGTCCATGCTGACCATTAGGTATCCAACTCCAACCACTTGGTCCGCACCCTACTCAGTCTTGGTAATTCAGGAGCTCATGCAAATGTTTCTTCAACACTGAAAATTTCTGCCTCCCCATCCCCTCAAGGAGATCATTCCAGATTCCAATCACCCTCTGAATGGATAAAGGTCTTCCTCGGATCCTCCTTAGACCAACACCCTCTGTCCCTAGACACATGTACCATTGGGAAACATTTCCTACAATCTATCTCTTACAGCATGGATACAGCTGCTTCGGCCTAACCTGTCCACACCGACCAAAATGCCTCATATAAGCAAGTTCCATTTGCCTGTGTTTGGCCCATATCCCTCAACGCCTTTCGTATCCATGTGCCTGTTCAAGAGTCTTTTAAATGCTGTTATAGTTCCTGCAAGAATGATCTCCACTGGCACCTAATTCCATGACCCAACATCCTCTGAGTGAAAAAAGTGGTCTTCAGGTTCCTATTACATCTTGCCCCTTTCTCCTTAAATCTAGGACCTCTGACTTTTGATTGTCTATCCTGGATAAAAGACTCTATTCACTCTCCTCATGATTTTAAACACCCAAAACACATCACTCTCTCTAACTCAGGCCATCAAGCCATGAAAAATTCTGGTAAATTATTTCTAGATTATTTAGTCCTGTCCACTGTGCCTTCCCTCCACAGATGCTGCCTAACCTGCTCACTTCCCCTAGCAGCATGGTTTTCCCATCTATTCTTGGGCAGGGACAGACCTGGAGTGACAGAGCCCCAGAGGATGAATGGGTGGATGGGGCGGTGTTCGTCAGTGAATGGGGGGGAGGGGGGGGGGGAGAGGTAGTAGGGTTTGGGTTGACAAGGACAAGGGCCTGCCAGTGGGTTGGGGTGATAGTCTGAGTTAATGGGGGGTTTCCACAGTGAGTGAGTGAGGGGTGACCCTTCACCGACTGTTGGTCACCCTCACTCCAGCTCCTTTCCCAGAAAGGTTTTCACCACTTTCTTTTGCCCGCAGATTATTACTGAAGCACTATTGTATCTCAAGTAACCGTACAGAGCTCACAGCCAATCAACTGCACAGCACGCTACGATTCTGCAAATGCTCAGCGGGACAGGGGATGGAAAGGGATGGAAGAACAGAGACTGCCAGAGACACTCTGGTGGATGGATAAACAGGAAAAAGAGGCAGGTTGAAAGAGGGAAAGAGAGAAAGTTGGAGGTGTTCATGTGTTAGTCCTGTCGAGCTGCTAAATTCTCACTGCAGTTATCACCTGAAGGTAATATTCTTTATTGGAGACTCAGCTGTGACCTGTGCTCACATCACACATCGTCACTACATGGACATGCACCTTTCAATGTTCTCAAAATTATTATGGGGAGAGACCTAGAGGAAACATATGTACAAGCAGAGGAAGGACACCACACAAACAGGCAAAGAAGTGGTGTGATAGACAGATTGAAACTCCAGGGGTTCAGCAAATGCGAGCTATGCTTTGCTTTGTGGCTTTTAAGCAATAAAAAATCATTTCAAAACTTGTCTTGTATTGGTTATGTATGTCTGGACCTCTCCTGGTGCCATGGATGGAGACAGGAGGGGGTGCAGGTGAATGTGTGACCCACAACTGATACAAGAGGAAGGACTTGGATTCCTGGGGCAGGGCAGCCAAACTGAATGGTCAGGCTCAGAGCTGGATTGGCAGGGTGAAGGGAAACCCACAATGATTCAGGACAGCTGGGTGCCTTCAGTAAATGAGTCTGCAAAGCAGATGAAACAGGCTGGAAGAAAGAAAACCAAGTAGAGGGTACAGTGGAGCAGCAGTTAGTGCTGCTGTCTGCCAGCTCTAATCCGTGTGCAGTTTATATGCTCTTCCTGTGTCCGTGGGTTCCCCTGGCACTCCTCCCACATCCCCTGCCCCACGGGGTGATCGGTCACTCTGATAGCCCATCCTGGGCCACAGGTAAACTTTGTGGGCCATTACGATTGCACAGACTGGAAGGACTGAAAGGGCTTTCCTCATAAAGAAATCCAGAAATGTGTAAAGGTTTTGAAGGGGTTAATTGTTTGCAGTTCAGTGTGTGTGGTTGGGGTGAGGGGGGGGGGAAGGTAGTGGAGGACAATGCAGAGGCCATGGGAGGTTTGCAGTGACCAGTAGACATGGCTTACATAGAGTGCATGTGGAGAGAATGTTTCCACTAGTGGCAGAGTCTGGGACCAGAGGGCACAGCCTCAGAATGAAAGGACGTGCCTTAAGAATGGAGATGAGGTGAAATATCTTTCGCCAGAGGGTGGTGAATCTGTGGAATTCATCGCCATAGACAGCTGTGCAGGCTGTCATTGGGTATTTTCAAAGCAGAGGTTGACAGGTTCTTGATTAGTAAGGGGGTCAAAGGGTGCAGAGAGAAGGCAGGAGAATGGGTTGAGAGGGAAAGATAGATCGGTCATGATTGAATGGCAGAGTCGACTCGATGGGCCAAATGGCCAAACTCTGCTCGTAATTCCGGATTCATGGACAAGAGTGTCAGTGAATGTTGCTGCTGACCTGGTCAGTAAGGGGGTCAAAGGTTACAGAGAGAAGGCTGAAGAATGGGTTGTGAGGGAAAGATAGATCGGTCATGAATAAATGGCAGAGTCGACTCGATGGGCCAAATGGCCGAACTCTGTTCTTAATTCCGGCTTCATGGACATTAGTGTCAGTGAAATCTGAGGGTTACCAAAGAGATAGATAGTAGTTCAGAACTGCTCTCTGGCTGTGATAGGATAGTTCACTTTCCAGATAACAGCTGTGAAGAAACTGTCCCTGAATCTGCAGGTGTGCGTTTTCACATTTAATACCTTTTGCCTGAGGAAAGAAGAGGTAGTGGCTAAGGTGTGATGTCCTTGATTATGCTGCTGGCCTTGCCGAGGCAGCATGATATATAAATAGAGTCAATACAAGGGAGGTTGGTTTGTGTGATGGTCTGGGTTGCGTCCACAATTCGTGGTCTTGGATGGAGTTGTTCCCAAGCCAAGCAGAGATGCATCCTGATAAAGTACCTCATGGCAGCCTGATCGAGACAATTGGTTTAGTTTAGTTCTGTTATTGCTGTCACGTGTACCGAGATGCAATGAAATATTTTATTTTGCATACTATCCAGCCACAGCTTGCCTGTACCAGGCCCATATCCCCTCAACCCTTGATAGAAACAAGGAACTGCATATCTTTTTTGCATTCATTGTTTCATTCAATCATTCATTCATTGTTCTGTATCTCTCCACATCGCTATCTATATCTCTCGTTTCCATTATCCCTAACCAGTCGGAAGAAGGGACTCGACCTGAAACGTCACCCATTCCTTCTCTCCAGAGATGCTGCCTGTCCCGCTGAGTTACTCCAACTTTTTGTGTCTATCAAGGAACTGCAGATGCTGAGTTACTCCAGCACTCTGTGTCTATCCCTTCAAACACCCCCTTCTATGTAGCTGTCAGTGGCTTTCAAATGTCATAATTGTAGCTGCTTCTACCATGGCATCTGACAGCTCCATATGTACACAGCCCTCTGTATGGGGAAGCAGTTGCCCCTTGTATCCCTTTTAAATCTTTTCCCTCTCTGCGTCAACGTATGCCCTTTAGTTTTAGACTCTCTTCTCTAATACCCAATAACTTGGCCTCCACAGCCAGCAAAGAATTCCACAGGTTCACCACCCTCTGACAAACAGCTTTCAAACACACATCACGGATTAACCCAATCACCCCCGGGATAACTCTCATGAGCCTCTTCTGGACCTTCTTCCCTCTCTCGGCTCCTTCAACCTAATCAAGATTCTTGATTAGTCCGGGCGTCAAAGGTTGTAGCAGCAACTTAGTCCTTCCCAATAAAGTCCTTAAGCTTACCACTTTTACGAAAGGAGTGGAGTGAACATTCTTGACGCAAACAACCACAGAGATCTCATGACGTTTCAGTTTAATTAGTCGTTTATTGAAGTAGTTATACAAACAGATTAGTATATCTCTAGTCATTGACTTGGTAAGAATTGTATCCCACCACAGCTCCTCTCGTGTCTATCGCATAACATCGCGGTCTTCCCAATTATAACTCTGGCCCCTCCCCTGGCTCCTCCCAGTCCATATATGCACATATGCCCATGTATGTAAGCCTAGTATTCATCTGACGACAACCCCCAAAAATAGGATACAAAAGAATATAATATGCTAAGACAGCTAGCAAATACACATGGCTCCGACAAAGGTTATGGGGAGAAGGCAGGAGAATGGGGTTGAGAGGAAAAGATAGATCAGCCAGGATTGAATGGCAGAGTAGACTCGATGGGCTGAATAGCCTCATTCTGCTCCTATGCATTATGAACATCATACTATAAACGCGTACCATATATAGAATAGATGACCAGTGATAGTTTGATTCAGACTGGC